>NC_044984.1:125682371-125877343 GCF_008728515.1 Papio anubis | reverse complement strand
GTCTGCACATTCATGCGTACTAGATGCACACATCCACACACCCACATGGCTACACAGATACACAGGCACACTAACATCCACACGACTCCACACACTCCACATGTACACACCCACACACACCCCTGCACACATATGCTCACATCACATCTATATGAACACCTGTACACACACATGCCACCTGCACACCTGGACACACACATGCCACCTGCACACCTGCACACCCAGCCTGTCTCCCAGCCCTTTGACAATGACATTCCCCCTTCAGGGTTCCCAAATCCATGACTACACTCAACCCCTCTGCAGGGCCGTGCAGACCCCGAGTCTGCTGCAGGAAAGGAAGGCAGTGGGGGATGATGAGAAGCTCCCCTGACATGGCTGGATCCAGTGTCCCCTGCACCCATGGGGTTGGACAATTGGTCACTGAGGCCGGTGGCATTAGAGAGGAGAGGCATCGAAATCCCCTGTGGGATGGCTGTGGGAAAGGATGCGTGTGGGGTGAGGACGAGGTGCTTGAGCTGGAAACCAGAGCTCCAGGGTCTCCCCCAGAAGGATCAGATGGAGACCACAGGCTGGGAGTCTCCAAGTCAGGGGTCAGCAGGAATCAGCCTGGGGCCCCGGCTCCCTGCAGGGGGAAGGGGCTGGATGGCCACCGTGGACTCAGCCTCTGTGGACTGTGAGGGAAAAGCTCTCGCCCTGCAAAGCCAGCCCACGCCTGCCTCGCTGAGGGACTGATCAGCACCTCGCAGGACCCTCCACTCAGCACTGGAAACAGAATGTGCTTGGGCTGCTGACTTACTTGGGCCACCCTGAGGGAAAGTTAGGAGGCACCAGTTAAGTTAGAGCTTAGGGGATGCAGGGACCCTTCGTCAGGAACTCAAAGGGGAAACAGAGCCCAGGCCCTGTTATTCCACGTCTACTCACCCCTCCCTCTGCAAGGGATCAGAGGCAGCTGGGGGTGAGAGCCCCTCCTGGACATCTGAGCCCAGGGGAGGCCCCGTCCTCTCTCCTCTGACGTCTGAGCCCAGGGGAGGCCCCGTCCTCTCTCCTCTGATGTCTGAGCCCGGGGGAGGCCCCGTCCTCTCTCCTCTGTGGGACTTGCCCAGGCCTGGGGACAGGGGACCAACAACAGGCTCTTCACGCAGAACCAGACTGCTTCATCGACCCGGGGAGTGAGGGTTCGGGTGCTGTATGTCCCTGAGGAATGACTCACCTTCCTAGCAAACTACAGGGAAATGCCATCAAATCGAGCTGCTGGTTCTAACCCTGGAACTTACAGGAAATGCAGGGAAGGGAGGAGCACCTCCAAGGATCCCTGGGGATGTGATCAGCACCATCTGGACAGGGGACTCACAGGACAAATGGCACAGCCCTGTCCTTCTGCAAAGAAATCATGGGGAGAAAAGAAGGGGCTGGAGGAGAGGGGAGAAGGAAGACGGCAGAAATGTGTGGATACCTTCCCTACATAACCAGTGGTGTGCTGGCAGAGGCTGAACAATGGGATCTCTTGGCATGTGTGTATGCTCACACACGCAGGTGTACAGATTTTCATTTTACTGACACAGAGGCTCTGCAGCACTCCAGGATTTTCACAGTGAAATACACCACGCCCTTTATTGTGAATTCCAAATCGCAAGCGGTTGTTGCAGGATGTTCTCACTGATTCTTACTGAACTGCTCTATCTCAGTTGGACTTCTGCGCCGGGCCATTGATTTATTGCCTCTGGGTTCCAAAGTTGTCCTGGGCGCTGTCTGCTGGGTGGAAATGCTGGGCCTGGGCCCCGGTGAGCATCTCTCCTGTGCCAGCTGGTGCAGTGCTGAGCACAGCTCAGTGAGGGTGCCGAGGAGGCCTGGCAGGAGGAAAGGTGCTGCTGTCCGGTCGCTAAACCAGCTTCAGTGGCTGGACTGGAAGGTTCGGGCGGGGCTCCCTTGCAGGGTCATGCTGGGCTGGTGGCTTCTCCAGTGCCGGTGCCTGTATGAGCTTTCTCAGGTTCTTTGGGGTTCTCTGTACTCCTTAATCCTCAACTCCTCCTTTCTGCAGTCCTCTGTTAAATTGAACAAACGATTAAAAAAAAACCTGCCCAGTTCAAATCACTGTGGGATTTCTCTCTCCTGATGGAACCCAGGCTGACACACTGTGGCTCCAAATCAAGCAAGATTTGGCAAAGATAGACAATGAGTAAATGTTTTCACTGTCAGATTCAGCAAGAGACTCGCAGGACTGGCAAATGGGTGCAGTTCCGACGTGCGTGTCAGCTGTAATTTCATTACACTGACCTAAGTGAGATGACGTCACGTGCGTCAGCTCAGGTCGGACGGAAGTTGACACTGGAGCCCCACTTATCATCAATGAAGTGAGCAGCTTCTTCACTTAATCAGAAAATCACTTTCAGGCCAGGTGCAGTGGCTCACGCCAATATTCCCAGCGCTTCAGGAGGCTGTAGTGGGAGAATCACTTGATTCCAGGAGTTTGAGGCCCCTGGAAAATCCATCTGTCTCTACAAAAAATTTTTTAAAAATTTAGCTGGATGTGGTGGCATGTGACTGTAGTCCCAGCTACTCAGGAGGCAGAGGTGGGATGACTGCTTGAGCCCTGGAGGTTGAGGCTACAGTGAGCTGAGATTGCACCACTGCACACTTGAGCCTGGGCAACAGAGTGAGACTCTGCTTCCAAAAAGAAAAAGAAAAAAAAAAAAAGAAAAAGAAGGAAATGGTTCATGGTTTTCCCGTTATGGAAGAACATTTTCTCATTTTTTTGTGCCACTCACAGTGTGTTGGCTACTGACACAACACATGTTTAATCTGAATCTGCACGATTAACATGTTTCTTCTGTACTTTCTTAAATCTAGAAACTTAACAAAAGAATAAATTAGGCCCTCATTTGCACCATTTGATGACTGCCACTGTTTAAGTATTCTTACCATGACTGGTTCAAGCTATCACTGGAGGTCTCTGAACAGAGCTGGGAGAGGCGTGCAGTCCAGCACCACCGTTTCCACCATGCAGACACCACAGACGCCGGGAACCCTGAGGGCGGAGACCACGGTGGAATGTAGTAAGTCATCACAGGGACACTGTGAGAGTTTATTCCCTTCGTTTTCACACAATTTATTCCATTGTAAGTTTACAGGATTTAATTTATGACAACAGCTGTGTTTCATGACTGGTCAGCCCCAGCACCCACTGCCCCCCTCTGGCCTGGGAGCCCCTGACAGGAGCGAACGCGAGACGGGCCCCGGGTCTGCCCCTCCTCCTCCATCCTGGTGTCCACACGCTGCACGCTGTGAGCGTCTCCCCACACGATCCTCATGATTAAAATCAGTTTTTCCCAAGTGACCCCTACATCTAAAGCAAGGACAGCATCTGTGACTCACTGAGGCCCAGGATCCGAGGGCCAGCATGTGGTGCGGGGATGCTGACAGCCCAGACCAGGCCGTGGCCTGAAGCCAGTGAGGAGGAGAGGCCGAGGTGAGGAGCGAGGTGCCCGCCCTCCACGTTCCGTGGCCCCTCTGTAAAGTGACCTCTCAGAGCAGGGACGTGGATGTGACATTTGGACAGATGCCCGATGAAGTGAGGGAGCTGTGTGAGCACTCAGAACAGGACCTTCCCAGCAGTGGGAATGGGGGCGCAAAGGCCCTGAGGTCAGGGGAACTTGATGTGTTCCAGGCACAGCAGGGGCACCTGCTGGAGGAGGGCGTGGGACATCAATTCAGGATGTCAGAGCAGCCGAACTTGCAGGGCCTGTGTATACCTCTGTGTCCCAGGCTCAGACCCAGGTTTTGTTCTGAATATGTAGAGAAACCTCGGAGGCTTTGAGTAGGGAAGGGACAAGATGTTTAGGACGCTCACCCTCCCGTCCCCCACTTTCCACGTCACGCCCAGCACCCGTGGGTCCAGGCAGAGTCGGGGCAGGATTTCCACTGCCGTTCTCGCCATTTCTGACGCCATCCCGGCCCTGGGGACTGCACTGGTGCAGAGTTCTTTCCGTCCTGTCTCTCTGACTGTGTGGCGGGTGGTCTTGGCCATTACTCCCTCAGATTAGAGCTGATAATTCACTGAAATGAAATCTCAAGGTGTGAGTCTCATTAGGCCTCTAATGAGAAGGGAAGGCGGGGCCCCCGTGGCCCTCATCAGCTCCTTCTGTCTTTGCACGTGGCCCTCGTCAGCACTTTCTGTCTCTGCAGCAGTGATTGATGACATGACCAGCCTCAGATGCTGGTCTCTTGATCCACACAGGAGGGGCCCCTGGGGTCCTGTGAGGCCAGGGCTGGGGGCAGCAGGTGAACTGGGTTTGCCAGCGGAAGGTCCGGGCTGGGCTCCCTTGTAGGGTCTGAGTGGCTGAGTGCATCCTAAAGACCTTGGGTAACAGTAATGGAGCCCACCCCAGGGGCTTAGGTGGTCGTGGGGGATTCCAGGGCCCACAGAGCTGAGATTTCAGGGTTGGGGCAGGGCCTCTCGGCCAGGACATCTTCCCAGGCTGTGGGATTCGGCTCCCCCATTCCTGCCTGGCTTTCTTCTCTGGTGGTTGCTTTTTTTTTGTTTTAGTTGTAATAAAGGACACATAACATAAAATTTATCATCTTTACCTTTTTTCTAAGTGTATATATAGCAGTGTTAACCAAATGCACAAGCTAGCACACGATTTCTCTAAACGGACTCTATCCACTGAGTGACTCCTCTTCCCCCTCCCCACTGTCCCTGGCAACAGCCATTCTTTCTGTCTCTAAGAGTTTGACTGTTTTAGGAATCCCACATGAGTGGAATCATGTTGTGTTCGTCTTTTTGTGACTGGCTTATTGACTTAGCATAATAGCCTCAGGATTCATCCATGTTGTAGCACATGGCAGGATTTTCTTCCTTCTGAAGACTGAAGAGGATTCTGCTGTGTATAATCCCACACTTTCTCTGTCCACTCACTCTTCAAAGGACATTTAGGCTGCTTCCACCTCTTGGTTATGGTGAGCAAGGTTGCAGTGAACGAGGGTATGCAGATATCTCTCTGAGATCCTGTGATCAGTTCTTTTGGATAAATAACCAGAAGTGGGATTGCTGGATCATAGGGATTTTTTGAAGAACACCACACTGTTCATTTGACCACACCTGTGAGGGCTTATTTCTGGGTTCTCTATTCTGTTCCCTTGGTCTTTATGTCTGTCTTTATGCCTATGTCATACTGTTTTGATTACTGTAGCTTCGTAACACATCTTTGGTTTTCTTTCACCAGATTGTTTTAGCTATTCAGGGTTCTTCAAGATTCCATATGAATTTTAGGATGCTTTCTAGTTTTTCTATTTCTGTAAGAAGTCCCGTTGGGATGTTTATAGGGATTGCATCAAATCTGTGGATCGCGTTGGGTAGTATGGACATTTTAATGCTGCTAAGTCTTCCAACCCGTGAACACAGCATATCTTTCCATTGATTTGTGTTTTCTTTAATTTTTTTTTCAGCAGTGTTTTGTAGTTTTCAGGGTACAAGTATTTTGCCTCTGGTTAAGTTTGTTCCTGAGAATTTTTTTCTTTTGATGGAGTTGTAATGGGATTGTTTTCTTAATTTTCTTTGGAGATTGTTCATTGTTAGTGTATTGAGATGACACTGAGTTTTGCATGTTGATTTTGTATCTTGCAACTTTGTTGAATTGGTTTATTCATTCTTTTTTTTCGAGGTGGAGTCTCGCTCTGTCATCCAGGCTGGAGTACAGTGGCCCCGTGATCCCAGCTCACTGCAACCTCTGCCTTCTGAGTTCAAGCGATTCTCCTGCCTCAGCCTCCCGAGTAGCTGGGACTGCAGGCACCCGCCACCATGCCGGGCTAAATTTTTGTATTTTTAGTAGAGATGGGGTTTCACCGTGTTAGCCAGGATGGTCTCGATCTCCTGACCTCATGATCCGCCCGCCTCGGCCTCCCAAAGTGCTGGGATTACAGGCGTGAGCCACCATGCCTGGCCGGTGTGTAATCCTTTTAATCTGTTATTAAATTTTGTTTGTTAGCATTTTGTTTAGGATTTTTGCATGAATATTCATCAGATATTTGGTGTTGTAATTTTCTCTTTTTGTAGTATCTTTGATTTTTGTATCAGGGTAATACTGGCCTCATAGAATGAGTTTGGAAGTGTTCCCTCTTCTTCAGTTTTTGGAAGGGTTTGAGAAGGATTGGCGTTGGTTCTTTAAATGTTTGGTAGAATTCTCCATGAAGTCATCTGGTCCTGGGTTTTTCTTCTTTGGGATGTTTTTGATTATTAATTCAATTTCCTTACTAGTTACAGGTTGGTTCAGATTTTTTATTTCTTCATGGTTCTGTCTTGGTAGGTTGGATGTTTCTGGACATTTATTTTTTTTCCAGGTTATCCAATTTGTTGGCATATAATTGTTCATGCTAGTTTCTTATGATTCTTTTTATTTCTGTGGCATCAGTTGTAATGTCTCCTCTTTTATTCTTGACTTTTGTTATTTGAATATTTTTTCTTTTTTTTAGTGTAATAAAGGGTTTTTGACTTTATTGATCTTTTCAAAAAACAACTCGTAGTCTTATTGATTTTTTTCTATTGTTTTTCTATTCTCTATTTTATTTTGGCATTAATCTCTATTATCTCTTTTTTGTGTTAACTTTGGATTCCATTTGTTCTTTGTCTAGTTCTGTGAGGTGTAAAGTTAGGTTGTTGATTTGAGGTATTTTTTCTCTTTTTAAGGTTGGCATTCACCATGGTAAGCTGCCTCTCAGTACTGCTTTTGCTTAGTACTGTGTATTTGTACCTAATGTATAACTTTGGTATGTTGTGTTTTTATTTTCGTTTGCCTCAAGATATTTTCCAGTTCCCTTGTGTTTCTTCCTTTACTCATTGATTATTTAAGAGTGTGCTGTTTATTTTCCACATATTTGTAGGATTTTCCAATTTTCCTTTTGTTGTTGACTTCTAGTTTCATCCCATTGTTGGAAAAGATACTCAGCATAATTTCAGCCTTCTTCAATGTATTATGATTTAGTTTGTGGCCTAACATATGATCTTTCCTGGAGAATGTTCCATGTGTGTTTAGGAAGAATGTGTGTTCTGCTGTTGCTGGAGAGTGCTCTGTGTGAGTCTGTCAGACCCAATTGGTCTACACTGTTGCTCAGGCCTTCTCCTTCCCTGTTCTTCTGTCTGGCTGATCTATCCATTAGTGGAAATGGGGTATTGAGCCTTCTGCTGCATTTATGTGTATTTCTCCCTTCAGTTCCGTCAGTTTGTTTTACATATTAGTGTGCTTTGTGATGAGTGCGACCCTAACTGGCTTATGTTGAGGAAAGCAGGGATTTTCACATCAGAGTTAGGAATGGCGGTGACAATAAACTAAGGAATGGTTTCCGTGGTTACAGTTGACAGGCAGAATCTTGTGTCTTGGAAAGCCTGCCTTGAGGTTGGTTACAGTGGTTCATGCCTATAATCCCGACATTTTGAGAGGCCAAGGAGGGAGGATCGCTTGAGGCTAGGAGTTCAAGACCAGCCTGGCCAGAATAGCAAGACTCCATGTTTATTAAAAATTTTGAAAGGCTCACTGCTTTGTGTCTCAGGATTGCTCTGTGCTGTATCAGACAACAGGAGGCTGAAAACAAACTCTCCAGTCTCGGGGCTGGGAGGAAACAGGGTGCCTGTTACCACGACATGGGATGAACTGATCTTCATTTTAGTCCTCTGCAATGCCTGCTGGAAGGTTCCTCCTCCCTTTAACAGGCGTTTGCGGCACCTACGAAAGCCCTCGGTGCCAACCTGGGCCCCAAGCAGATCCAAAAGCGAAAGAAAATCCCTGGCCTCCTGGAGCTCCCCTGAAATAAGTGTATCCGTTAAAGACGGGATGAGACGAAGCCAGAGGCGTGGAGGGTGGGAAGGGAAGAACCGGGCAGCGCCTCGTGGGCATCTGGGGGGCGGCCAGCGGGGGCCTGTCCAGCCGCGGGGCTCCTCTGAGCGGGGCTCCTCTGAGCGGGGCCTGCGGGGTGAGCAGCGGCCCCCACGGAGGGCAGGAAGCCGCGCGGGATGGGGAACCGCAGGGCAGAGCCCGAGGCGCCTCCGGGGACGGGCCGGGTGTGCCCAGGAGGGGTCAGGGCCGTAGAGGGGGCAGCGGGCGGGACAGGCCCTGACTCAGGGTCCCGGGCGGGAGCGCGGACTGTGTGCATTCGGGAGCCGCAGGTCGAGGCTCGGTGGCGGCTGTGGGGCAGCGGGCGGGGAGGGCAGGAAGCGTCTCTGTCTCCACCTGCTTCTCCTGCTCGAGGACACGAACTAGCGTCCTCCGGGCGGGGACCCGGCGCTGGCTGGAGGCGTCCGCAGAAGACCCGCGCTGGCTCCCAGGGCCGCGTGGGGGCCGCAGACTCGCAAGGAGCGCAGCCCGGGTGGGCAGGGCCGAGCGGGACCCGAAGCCGGGGAGGGAGGCGCAGGGCGGGCTCCGCGCTGGGATGTCAGCGCCGCGGGGGGTTCCAGAGAATTCTCAGCCGCCAGCGTCTCTCCCCCGTGGGACAGCGTCTCTGTTCCAGTCTGACACGGGCGCCAGAAGCTCGCGCCATTTGTCATTTTAAAGAGAAAACACAATTTACTTGTCCAAAGCCGAGACGAGAAAGCTCGCGGATGCCTGTTGGTGGGATTTGCCGGGTGAGACGGGAGAATTCACACCGGTCCCAGCGACCCTCCCGGGAAAACAGAATCCACGAATGTGTCAAGTCTCCGTGTATCCATCACCGCGTGTGCGGGGAGGGCTGTGCTCAGTGTCCCGCGTGAGGCTCCCGGGAGAGCTCCCTCCCCTTCCGCGTCTGGCTCTGGGAGGGTCTGTGGCCCTGGGGGGCCAACCGGGATCCCCACTGCCTTCGCCAAAGTGCTGGGTCCGGGACAGGCCTGTGAGCCACGTGGCCTCCAACAGTGTCCCTGTGGATCGCGCTGTGGTCGTGGGGTTTGAGGAGCAAAGCCCAGCGCCTTCGCCATTTGGTCTCCCATCGAAGTTCTAACCAGGTCCGACCCTGCTTAGCTTCGGAAATCAGACGAGATCGTAGGTGTTCAGGGTGGTATGGCCTTAGACTTTGGCCACTTGGTACCACGGTGGGCTGAGGGGCTGTGGGTGGGAAGGCGATCTGAGGAGCACATTTGCAGACAACAGCCTGTGGCTTCCAGAACTGACTGTCCCCGAGGATATGGCCTGAGCTTCAATAACCCTGCAAGTGGGTTGAGCAACCCATTTCACAGTTGAGGAAACAGAGAGCGCTGGCTCAGCCTGGACCCGGAACTGAGGTGGGCCCTGCAGAAGCCGTGGGGGGCTGGGACTGTGCATGGGGGAAGCGCCACACCAGGGTCTGTAGGACCCCTTCCTGATTCCCCCAGGACAGGGCACCTGTCATTTCTCTAGACCCCATTCTCCCTGGGCCTTCTCCTTTGGCTTCCCCCCCATGAAGGAGTTTGCTCCAAAGCACGGAATTCTAGCAAGCCCGGGAAATCCATGCAGGTCCAGCACCCAGTGCCCCAGGGCCCCAGTGCTAAGGGTCCCACAGGATCCGCTATTTGGGGTGAAAGCCCTGGGTGTCCCTGGGAGCACAGCTGGGCTCTCTCCTGCTTGGAGGAGAGCGTGCTTTTGTTTCAGAGCTGTGGGAGTAGACAACATTTCTGAAGGCTGCAATTTTTGTTTTTTAGCAAAAACTCCCTTCTAAAATTTATGAGCCTGAGCAACACATTCATTTTTCTGACACAGAGTGAAATAAGGCTGAATTTTTCACATTTCTTTTCTCATTCATTGGGCATTACATGCACAACTCTTCAGCTTGTCAAAATGTTTTAATTTGTGGATTTGTTTTTAAAAAGTGTATGATTGGCAGGGAAGTGGAGGAGGGTTCCCCTCATGAGAACACCCACCACGTAGACAGGAGGCCCCAGTGCTAGCTCGGGATGTAGGGGAGGGAAGTATTTAACTGGGATGGGGAATCCCCTCCATGACAAGTTCCCGTTCCCTGGTTCACCTGGAGGCTCCTGAATTTGGTCAGATGAGACCCCGACGTGGAAACAAATCTCTGGGGCACAGGCACACTTCAGGGTGAGTGCAGCCTTCACAGAGGATGGGGCCTCACTGGGCTCCGAAGGCTGGGGCCTTCTCCTCCTCCTCCTTCCCAGGGATTCCTGGAGTCCCCTCCCCATTCCCATCCCCCAGTCTCCATCCTCCATCCCAGGCTTTAAAGAGATGCATTCACCTGGTGAAGAAGGTGGCCCAGGCAGAAAAAGAGCAGGGTCCGCTGCCGCCTTGTTCCCCAGGAGCACAGGAGAGGAGCCTTTGAGACCGACATAGGTCTTGTGGCTGCTCCACCCAGACCGGTGTCTGACCGCGGCGGGTCAGCAGGGAGGACAGCCCCGAGCGGGAGGCCCAGCCCAGGGCAGCTGTGGTCTGCAGGGCTCCCCTCCAGAGGCCGCACCTCAGACCTTGGCAGCAGCTCCAGCTCCGTGGATTCTCCAGGAGATTTTCCCAAGCTCTAGCCCCAACCCTTTAATTCACACTGGGAAGAGCCTCAAAGAACCCGGCAAGGACGGATCTCCCCCCACCCTCTGGGCAAAGATTGACTTGGTTAAAAGGGCCTCCAGCTGAAACCCGTCTCCTGGGGAAATTTATTAAAACAGAAACTCTGCTAGGAAGATGGTTTTGCTCAGACTTTCTTCTCCTCCTGGGTTTTTGCTTTTACAAAGTCTTGAACTAAATTTAATGGAGAAACCTTCACTGGTTGCTGGGAGAGCAGAGTGGAGGTTTAGGTGAGAAAACTAATTTCAAAGAACTGTAGGGGAAGAAAAACTTCTCCTCTACTGTCTCACCTTCAGTGGGTGGGGGCCTAAGTGGTGAAAGTCATTAACAGGAAGAAAGTGGCCAGGCGCAGTGTCTCACGCCTGTAATCCCAGCACTTTGGAGGCTGAGGCAGGCAGATGCCCTGAGGTCGGGAGTTCGAGACCAGCCTGACCAACATGGAGAAACCCTGTCTCTACTGAAAAAAAATACAAAGTTAGCCAGGCATGGTGACACATGCTTGTAATCCCAGCTACTTGGGAGGCTGAGGCAGCAGAATCACTTGAACCCAGGAGGTGGAGGTTGCAGTGAGCCGAGTGTCCTGTGATGATAATAATCATCACCGTCATCGTTACCATTATCATCATCATCATCGTCATGACCACTGCACTCCAGCCTGGGTGACAAGAGTGAAACTCTGTCTCAATAAAAACAGAAAACAAAAAACAAAAACAGCAAAAAAGCATGCAGTTGGACATTTTAAACTTCACATGCATGAGAGTGTCCCAGAAATAAACAAATACCAGAGGAGCAATGAGATTCTGGAGCTCACACCTCGTCCTAATGGGGGTGGGGAGGGCAGAGGCGCACTTACAGAAACGTAAAGGACTTTATTGAAAGATAAATGGCCATTTTCACGATATTGATTCTTCCTATCCAAACTGCTTTAAAGTTCATATGGAACCAAAAAAGAGCCCACATTGCCAAGACAATCCTAAATCAAAAGAACAAAGCTGGAGGCATCACGCTACCTGACTTCAAACTATACTACAAGGCTACAGTAACCAAAACAGCATGGTACTGGTATCAAAACAGAGATATAGACCAATGGAACAGAACAGAGCCCTCAGAAATAATACCACACATCTACAGCCATCTGATCTTTGACAAACCCGAAAATGTAAGAAAATGGGGAAAGGATTCCCCATTTAATAAAATGGTGCTGGGAAATTGACAGCCATAAGTAGAAAGCTGAAACTGATCCTTTCCTTACTCCTTATACTTAAAATTAATTCAAGATGGATTAGAGACTTAAATGTTAGGACCTAATACCATAAAAACCCTAGAAGAAAACCTAGGTAATACTATTATTCAGACATAGGGCAGGGCAAGGCTCAAGGTTCAAAACACCAAAAGCAATGGCAAACGAAAGCCAAAATTGATAAATGCGATCTAATTAAAATTAAGGAGCCATCAGCAAAGAAACTACCATCAGAGGAACAGGCAACCTACAGAATGGGAGAAAATTTTGCACCCACCATCTGACAAAGGGCTGATATCCAAAACCCACAAAGGACTCAAAATAAATTTACAAGAAAAACACAAACAACCCCATCAAAAGTGGGCAAAGGATATGAACAGACTTTTTCAAAAGAAGACATTCATACAGCCAACAGACACATGAAAAAAAATGCTCATCATCACTGGCCATCGGAGAAATGCAAATCAAAACAGCAATGAGATACCATCTCACACCAGTTAGAATGGCAATCATTAAAAAGCTTCAGGGAAACAATAGGTGCTGGAGAGATGTGAGAAATAGGGAACACTTTACACTGTTGGTGGATTGTAAACTGGTTCAACCATTGTGAAAACAGTATGGCTACATTCCTCAAGGATCTAGGAACTAGAAATACCTATATGACCCAGCCATCCCATTACTGGGTATATACCCAAAGGATTATAAATCATGCTACTATAAAGACGCATGCACACGCATGTTTATTGCAGCACTATTCACAATAGCAAAGACTTGGAATCAACCCAAATGTCCATCAGTGACAGACTGGATTAAGAAAATAAGGCACACATACACCATAGAATACTATGCAGCCATAAAAGGATGAGTTCATATCCTTATAGGGACATTGATGCAGCTGGAAACCATCATTCAGCAAACTATTGCAAGAACAGAAAACAAACAACGATGTTCTCACTCATAGGTGAAACTGAACAATGAGATCACTTGACTCGGAAGGAACATCAATAACGCCTACTATGGGGAGGGGGAGGGGGAGGGATTTAACTGGGAGTTATACCTGATGTAAATGACGAGTTGATGGGTGCTGACGAGTTGATGGGTGCAGCACCAACATGGCACAAGTATACATATGTAATGTAAACCTGCACGCTTGTGCACATGTACCCTAGAACTTAAAGTATAATAAAAAAATAAAATAAAATAAAAAGAAGAAGAAGAAAAAAAAGAAAGATAAATGGGCCCTCGGAGGCATAGATGGGAGACAGTGTCCTTAGACAATGTCTGCCGGTTATGTGGGTGGGGGCTTCTCACCTCCAAGAAGAGATTACAGCTGTTCCTGGGGAGAGACTTAGGACAATGGAGCTGTTTGGGGAGGCCCTGGTTTTGTTAAGATAAAGGCTTTAGGAACTCCAGTGCTTCTGCTCAGGCAAGACTCCTGATGCCAAAACGGCATACCTCAGTTTGGCATATCCTGATTCCCTCTAGAGCCTTGCAATGAACTGTAGACCTCTTCCTCTAAACACCACCACCATACGCAAATGAAAAGACATAGGTGAGATTGAGGAGCGATGTTTGCCTCATGCTTAGTCAACAGTTTGTTATATGCAACATCTAAGTGGCTTCCATAAGTGAATAACAAACAGAAAGAAAGAGTGATAGAAAATTGAGCAGATATTATGAGCAGGTAATTCACAGAAAAGGAACATCAAAAAACAGTTAAACAAAAGAAAAGATGTCCCACCTCACTAACAATCAGCCAAACAGTGAATTCAGCAGGTGTGTGACATTTTTGCCTGCCCCCTCCACGCTAATGTACTAAGACGTGCAGACAGCAGCCTGGGGAGACCAGCTGCACCTCCCTTAAAGCAGTAGCCCTGGGCCAGGCACAACGGCTCATACCTGTCATCTAAGCACTTTAGGAGGCCAAGGCAGGAGGATCATTTGAGGCCAGGAGTTCAAGACCAGCCTGGGCAGCATAGTGAGACCTCCCCTCATCTCTATAAAAAACAAACAACAACAAAAAAAAGCGGCAGCTCCAAGGCTGCTGGAAAACTTCTCATGATGTGGGCAAGGCAGAGGCTTCATTAGTAAAATGGTTCAGCACCTGCCATCTGATGTCCATTCTCCCATCCCTTAGCCAAGCACAACTCAAGTGCCATTGATCATGGCCTATTTCAGGGACACAAGTTTCCTTACATTAATGACTCTTTCCAGGATGCCAAGCACAGTGACCCCCTTGGTACAGGGTCAGGAGACCCACCTGTGTCTCCTCCTTGTCTGGGGGATGTTTACATGCTGTATGGAGGGCGTGCTGCTGAGGGGAAGACCAGAAGGGAAGTTTTCTATAGGGGAGCTCAGCTTCTATTCATAAAGAGGGAGCCCAGGATAGGGGAGATGGCCCCTGGGAGGCGAATGTCTCCACATACCTAATAATTTGAGATGATTATAGCAATAATAAGTATATTTCATACAGCATTTGTGGTGGGATTGTCTGTGCTCTGAACCTTGTCCTGATCTCACCACATCCTCTTCTCTCTCTGGGATACCAACATCACCATCATTACCATCACCATCATCATCATCATCATCATTATCATCATCACCATCACCATCATAATCATATTTCACTTACTACTACTTATTACCATTTTCATACTTACTTTATTACTAATTTTATTACTACGACATTACCATTATTACTACTACTATTATTTTACCATTATAATTATAATATTTCATTACATTATTACATTTATATGACACACATTACGACATGAGTACATTGTAATTACCATTACGACATTATTATTATTACTTACGACATTACACATTATGATACTCATTACATTATATTTATTATATTACGCATTTATGGATAATTATTGTTATTGTGACACGACACATTACTACTACTTGGCTTTCATTGTAATTATAATAATTACATGACATTTATTATTACGACATTATTATATTACTATATATTTTATTATTATTATTATAATCATAACCATCACTATTATCATCACCATCATCATCATCACCATCATCACCACTACTGCCATCATCATCATTGTAACAATCATCATCATCATCAACATCATTATTACCATCATCATCACCATCATCACATCACCATCATTACCATCATCATCACCATCACCATTATTGTCACCATCATCACCATCATCCTCATCACCATCATCACCATCACCACCATTCCTATGTCACAGCTGAGGAAGTGGAGGAGAGGAGGAGAAGGGGAAGGCTCACCTCTGTCAGGAAATGACCAGGAAGTGGCTCCCATGGCCTCTTATCTTAGTGCATTGGTCAGAAATGGGTCACTTGGTCACACAAGGCCACAAGGAGAGCTGGGGAAGATTGTCCTCACTCTGGATATCCGTGGGTCCAGATCCCACGCGGGGCTCTAATCCGCAGGTGGGGCAGATATGGAGGGAGGGCCTGAGAGTCTGCAGTTCTGAGAAGCTCCTGGTGATGCTGATGCTGCTGGTCCCAGAGTAGCAAAGCTTTAGGGGCTCCAATTCCCTGTTTTCCTTCACCATGAGAGGTATCTGCTTAGGGGCCATGGGAGGGTCCCTTCTGTCCCATAACTGATTGTTGCTCAGGGTCCTCTCTGCAGAGCCCCCGTTGACCCCCAGAGACAGACCTGTATGGTTTCTCAGCTAATTGTGGCAGCATTTCCTGCAGTGGATTCACCCCCAGAATGTGGCACCGGGCTGCCTGTGCCTCTCTTTGTTTTCCTGCTGCTGATGTGGTGCCTGGGATAAGAGTGCAGAGCTGGCTTGGAAGACGGGAATTTCTCCTGTCGATATCAATCACTTCCAGTGTGTTGCTGAACCTGCCTCATCACAATGTCAAATGTGTTCAGAGGTGGGAGCTTAAACTGCCATTATTCTCACCCACATCTCTCTCTGCCTTGAACTTCTGTGAGCAATGAATTTGAGTCCCAGGACAGGGATGAGAAGACGCTGAGTTCCAAAATGAGGGTATGGGCTTTGTGGCATCCTGGGCAGAGAAGTTTATGTGTTTAGTGCACAGGCACCATGGGGGTGGGGGATCACCCCACAGTGAACCTGGCCACAGGGCCATGGATGGGATACATCTCAGTGGGGACAGCAGCTCCATCACCTCCAACCCAGCAACCCTCAACTCACATCTGCAGTCAAATGTCTGCTCCTCCCCTGTGAAGGGTGAGGGGGCCACAGAATCCCTGACTGCACAAAAGGCTGAGCACTGTACACACCAAGAGATCTCAGGCCCCTGCCCTCTGGCTGCGGCTAGGCCGGGGAACGAAATGATTTTTCCTGGAATTCAACTCTCCGCACCGTGGCCACCCCTTGAAGGACTCGCAGACTCTCCTGATTCAGCCTCATGGCATCTCAGGGAGGTTGGGCAGCTTCCCTCTGCAGCTGGAGGCCGAGTGCCCCTCCCACCTCCAATCCTGCCCTTCAGCAAACTGACTGACAGGCAAAGGAATCAACCCAGAGCCTCCAGAGGCTTCCAAGGCCCAGCCAGGGGAGCCACACCTGCCCGGATGCTGCAGGAGAGCAGCACTCAGTCATGGCCTGCACTATTTCACACAAGAGGAATCCGGGTTTGGGAGAGGGGAGGGGCTACGCAGACTTAAACAGACGCAGCTTTAAGCAAAGATAAACTCACAGAACAGAGAAAGTGTTCTCTACACTCTGCTGTGTCCAGATTTTAGAATCATGAGTGTGTGACCTGAGACCCTATTAATTAGATGCTTTAAGGTGATGACTAAAATTGGTCAAAACCTTAGATTAGTCAATTCACAAAAAGAGGATTCTCACATGTCCCATAAGCACAGGGACAGTTGTGCAGCATCGACAGGCATCAGGGAAGTACAAATTAAACCATAGCCAGGCTCCAGTACATGTCCACAAGAATGGCTGGAATTGGAACAGCTGACCTCCTGCTGAAGACCAAGTGGGGCCCTTGCAACTCCTGTGTGTAGCTGGGAGGAGTGTGCAATGGTGCACCCCTAGGACACCCTCTTGGATGGCTTCTGGGGAGGAGTGTGCAATGTTGGACCCCTAAGACACCCTCTTGGATGGGTTCTGTGGAGAATTGTGCAATGGTGCATCTCCAAGACACTCCCTCTTTGATGGGTTCTGAGGGGAGGAAGTGCAATGGTACACTCCTAAGACACTCTCTTGGGTGGGTTTTGTGGAGGACGGTGTAATAGTTCACCCCTAAGTCACCCTCTTTGATAGCTTTTGTGGAGGAGGGTGCAGTGTTGGACCCCTAAGACACCCTCTTAGATGGCTTCTAAGAAGATTACACATAGAGTAACCCCATGACCCAGAAAATTCATTCCTGGGAACATAAGAAAAATACATAAATATGTCTACAAAAAGCAATTGCACAAGAATGACACAATAGCTTTGTTCAAAATAGTGAAACCCAGAAACAACCCAGGCAAATGCAGAACAAATAGCAGAATCTTCATACAATGCAGTGTTATTCTACAATCACTCCTGAGAACGACAGCTTTAGGGAGAAATCTCAAGAAATCACGTTGAGAAAAAAATGGGAGACATGAAATGCTACGTGTCACAGAATTCCATTTATTTCCGGTTCCTGTCACTTAGGTTTCCGAGCAGGCAAGACTGTGTGGAAACCGATCACAGGAGCAGTGACCTCTGGGTGTGGACTGGAAAGGGCGTGAGGGGCTTCCTGGGGGTGGTGGTGTCTGTGCCGACTTGGGGGCGGTCACAAGGCCTGTACGTATGTGAAGTCCCATCCCTCTGTGCTCGTAAGATTTGTTATTTTACTGAGTGTAAGTGATGCCTCAAATAACTACTGAGAAGGGGTGATGGGTAAATCCTGCCTGATTCTTCAAACCCCATTTCCTCCTGCCCTGCCCCTCTTCTCACAGAGACCCTTTCCTTAATCTCCCAGCCACACACCATCCCTTAGAGCAAAGACGTTGTTTTTGCTGTTTTTTCCCCATATGTGGATTCAACATCATTGCAAATATCAACTGTGCATTTGAAGATTAAAGTGAAAGTCATTCTTGACTCCACCCCGTCCTTTCCCTCCTGCTCACCACATTCCTCTTCATTTCCAGAGAAACACTGTGGCCTGGGTGGGGGACCTATATTAAATACTGTTTGTGACAGTGATATCAGGCATCTTTACTATGTTCTTGACGTCAAAGGAACAGCTTCTGGTATGTTTTTTCTTTTCTAAGACAGGGTCTCGTCTGTCACCCAGACTGCAGTGCAGTGGTATAATCATGGCTCACTGCAGCCTCAACCTCCCAGGCTCAATCAATCCTCTCACCTCAGCCTCCTGAGAGCTAGGAATACAGGCACCCACTACCACACCCAGTTAATTATTTTTGTACTTTTTCTTGGGTAGGACTGGGGTTTTGCCAGGTTGGCCAGGCTGGTCTCGAACTCTTGGGCTCAAGCGATCCACCTGCTTTGGCCTCCCAAAGTGCTGGGATTACAGGTGTGAATCACCATGCCTGAGTCACCATGCCTGGCCCAGCATCTGATATTTCTAAATGACACATGACAATAACCATTTTCTCCCAGTTTTCTGAATGCTGCATGTTTACAATACCCTGGTTTGTATTCCTGTTCAGTGCCAAAAAATGGTTTCAAAATTATAATCCAATTCCTTGCAGACCAGAAGGATGCTGGAGTAAAACAAACCAGAGCTTCTTCCCCCAATCCCAGCGAGGTTCCCGACTCTGGGCAGGAAGCAGTGGCCTTTGCTCCTGGGGAAAGGAACTAAAGAGGATTCTGGAGGACTCCGAGCTCTCACAGCCTCCAGAGCTCTCAGGCCTCCTCTAGGGGGAAACGTGGTCAGAGCCTGGGGAAGACAAATTGAATGCTGCTCGTGCTGACTGGCTGCTGCCCTTCACCCCACAGCCCAGGAGCTACTTGCTGTAAGGCCGCTGTGCAGATGAGAGACCTTGAGAGACCTCGGTCTCCACGGTGTTCAACCATTCAGCCAAGACGCGGCCAGTGAGCTGTGGAGAAGGAACCCACATCTGCCTGGATCATGATTCTTTCCACCACTGGGTAGAAGGTAAGTGAGGAATCTGAGTGTCTGGCAACATTTCTGGAAAATAACTGAGTATTATCATTAGAAGACATTATCATTAGAACCCAAGGGAATTCTTGGTGAAGGCCCACACTTGTCACACCCAATCCTGCATGGGACTGGCCAAGGCCACTGCCCAGCCAAGGGGAAGCTATGTGTCTGAGAGACAAGGAGTTCAGCGACTCCTGTGCTGTTCCCATGGAGGGAAGCATACACAAACCCAGGCACCAGGGCATCCACCAAAATAATGGTGAGGAGGAGGACAGAGAGGAGGGGGGAGGTGCAGTCACAAGGCTACTGCTTTGGTGGAGAAGCAAAAATAATGGCGAGGAGGAGGACAGAGAGGAGCGGGGAGGTGCAGTCACAAGGCTCCCACTTTGGTGGAGCAGCAAGGGACACATTTCTCCCTAGTGTTTTAGAGGAGCATGAACCAAGAATGTATGATTTGGAAAAAAGTAAAAGTGGGCAGGCACGATGTCTCATGCCTGTCATCCCAGCACTTTGGCAGGCCGAGACAGGTGGATCACCTGAGGTCAGGAGTTTGAGACTAACCTGGCCAACATGGTGAAACCCTGTTTCAACTAAAAATACAAAAATTAGGTGGGTGTGGTGGCACATGCCTATAGTCCTAGCTACTTGGGAGGCTGAGGCAGGAGAATCGCTTGAACCCGGGAGGCGGAGGTTGCAGTGAGCTGAGATTGTGCCACTGCACTCCAGCCTGGGTGGCAGAGCAAGGCTCCGTTTCAAAAAAAAAAAAAAAAAAGTAATAAAAGTAAAACGTTTAAAAAGCGATTTCCAGGTTTCAGTTCACTCTCTCATTGCAGTTGAGATGCTGACCTCAAGATTATTCCATGGTCACTGTCCTGGCTATGCAGACAGTGGTCAGTGGACATCCCAGTCATTTAATACCAACTACTTGGCCCAGGGGGAAGCAGTCACTTGTGGCCCTCAGGGGCGTCTTATCTCATGGGAGCAAGTGAGGAGCATTGCCAACCTCTCCGTCACAAGTGAGTGGCCCATTGTGTGTAGATCACCAACAAGAACCCCCATGTGGTCCCCACAGGCCTGTGGACAGACAGAGGGAGCAGGATTAGGTCCCATTTTCTGGCAAGGGTCTCAGGATGAGACTATAGGTGTAGAAAGATGCTCCCAGCTCTGGGCTCCCAGTCGGAGCCGGGTGCGTGCCTTGGAAGGCCCAGTGGGGAAGCTGTGGTCGTGGTCCCGCCTCTCCACATGCTGTCAGCAGTGACGCTCGTCAGATACGTTTGGTTCTCACCCTTCTGGGCACAAGGAAAAGACTGCATGTCCTGGCTCCTTGTGGTTGGGTGGGGCCAGCGACAGGCTCTGACCAATGAGTGTTGAGTGGAAATGACACCACAATATCCATGTCAAAGCAATGAATTGTCCACGTGAGACTCCGTGGGACACCCCTTCCTTCAGGCACAGCAGCCAGCAGGGTTCATAAGTCCTCCTGCGGTGGGCAGAGCCTCCCTGCTGGCATGTGGTGGCCGTGCAGCATGCGTCAGTTTTTTTTGGTCACTGAAGCAGAGCTTAGCCTATGCTGACTATTGCACCTCTAATTCTTCTCCTCTTTGGGGGACCCAAAACTCTAGCATTTCCTTGCACATGGTGGGAGTGCAATTAATGGATGGATGGGTGGATCATAGAATGGTCCAAAGCCCTCCAGAGTCTCAGTAGTGGCCCAGAGAGCTGGGCACTCACAAAATACGGAATTTCTTCTTTCCCCAGATCACGCTGCCTGTGCAGTGTTATTCTCACAAGAGCCACTCTTGGGAAGGGCAAGTAAGTTGCAACCCAAATAGTGGGATGTTGTACAGAAGGGAGAATGTCTCCCCTGATCAAAATTACCTTCTTTCCATCCAACCAGGTTATCGGTTCCTCCAGGTGCAGAAACATGGGCCAGTGGCTGAGGCCTCCACAAGGAAATGTTGGGAGAAGGCAGCACACATGGAGGAGAAACAAGGAGGTAGAGGCGACTTCTCAAACCTGTGTGTGTGTGTGTGTGTGTATGGGGGTGAGCATGGGAGGCGACTTCTCAAACCTGTGTGTGTGTGGCGGGGGGGGTGAGCATGGGAGGCGACTTCTCAAACCTGTGTGTGTGTGTGTGGTGAGTGAGCATGGGAGGCGACTTCTCAAACCTGTGTGTGTGTGTGTGTGTGGGGGAGGCGATTGGTGAGCATGGGGAGGCTGACTTCTCAAACCTGTGTGTGTGTGTGTGTGTGTGGGGAGGTGAGCATGGGAGGCGACTTCTCAAACCTGTGTGTGGGGGGTGAGCATGGGAGACTTCTCAAACCTGTGTGTGTGGGGGTGAGCATGGGGAGGCCTGTGTGTGTGTGGGAAGTGATGGAAGAGTGAGCATGGGAAGCGACCTCAAACAATGTGTGTGTGGGGGGTAGAGCATAGGAGTGACTTCTCAAGCCACAATGTGTGTGTGGGGGTGAGCATGGGAGGCGACTTCTCAAACCTGTGTGTGTGTGTGTGGGGGGGTGAGCATGGGAGGCCTCAGGCTCCTGTGTGTGGGGGGTGAGGCATGGGGAGGCGACTCAAAACCTGTGTGTGTGTGTGTGTGGGAGGGGTGAGGCATGGGGCTGACTTCTCAAACCTGTGTGTGTGTGGGGGTGAGGCATGGGGCTGACTTCAGGCAATGTGTGTGTGTGAGGGGATGGGCATGGGGCTGACTTAAACAATGTGTGTTTGTAGAGGAAGTGTGAAGCATGGGGAAAGCGACTTCTCAAACCTGTGTGTGTGTGTGTGGGGGGGGTGAGCATGGGAGGCGACTTCTCAAACCTGTGTGTGTGTTGGGGAAGTGAAGCCGCGGGGATAGTGGCGTGTGAAGCGTGCATGTTTGTGAGAGTGAGAGTGTAAGTGTGCACGTGTGTTAGGGTGTGGGTGCGAGCGTGTGTGAGAGTGTGCAGGGCAGTGAGCGTGTAAGTGTGCATGTGGGTGTGATTGTGCGTGTGCATGCTGTGTTAGTGAATGTGAGTGTATATGTGTGAGGGTGCCTGAATGTGAGTGTGTGAGTGTGCATGTATGTGAGTGTGTGTGAGGATGTTTGAGTGTGCATGTGTGGCACAAGTGTGAGTGGGCATGAGTGTGAGCGTGTGTGTAAATTAGTGTGTAAGTGTGTGCATATGTGCATGAATGTGAGTGGGCATGGGTATAAGCTTGTGTATAAATGAGTGTGAGTGCGTGCATGAATGTTAGTGGCCATGAGGGCATGTGTGTGAGCATGTTCCTGTAAATGTGCATGTGAGTGTGCATGTGTGAGTGGGTATGAGTGTGTAAATGACTGTGTGAGTGTGCATGTGTATACAAGTGTGAGTGGGCATGAGTGTCAGCATGCATGTGTGCAAATGTGCATGCGTGCATGAGTGAGTTTGTAAATGAGTGTGCGTGTGCATAAGTGTGGGTTTGTAAATAAGCGTGTGAGTGTGTGCATGAGTGTGAGTGGCGTGATTGTGAGCATGTGTGTGTAAAACGTGTGTGAGCATGAGTGTGAGCATGCATGTATAAATGAGTGCAAGTGGGCATGAATGTGAACATATGTGTGAGTGAGCATGCAAGTGTGCATGTGTGTGAGTGTGTGCAAATGAGTGTGTGAGCATGTGCATGAGTGTGAGTGGGCACGAGTGTGAGCATGTGTAAATGAGATGAAAGTGTGCGCACGAGTGTGAGCACATGTGTGTAAATGAGTATGTGTGCATAACTGAGTGTGCATGAGTGTGAGGGTGTGTAAATGAGTGGATGAGTGTGTGCACATGAATGTGAGTGGGCATGAGTGTGAGCATGTGTGTAAATGAGTGTGCGTGCATGTGTGTGTGTGCATGGTCACCCTTTCAAGGAACAAGGGTCACATGTTGTCTCTTCCTGTGACACAAGTGGGCGGGGTGAGCAGTGGTTCACGAGAGGCGGCTGCCACTATGTGAACCCGCTGCAGTTTATACGAATCTGTGTAACGATTTGCAGGCAGCCATGGGTGTCCATGCTGAAGGAAGAGGCAAGTTCTTAGAGGCAAGCTTCGAGTTCAACGACGAAACAACTCGAAGGAGATGTTACCAGATGGAAGGTCTTGACTGTGAGTTGTCCAGGTTCTTGGCACACTGAACACAGAATTAAATGAAAAGCACAAAGCAACAAAAAACAAAGCAACAAAAGAACAAAGTAACAAAAGGAGGAAGCAACAAAAGCAGAGATTTATTGAAGCAAAAGTACACTCCACAGAAGGGGGAGTGGGATCGCAAGCTGCTCAAGAGACCCAATTACAGTGTTCTTCAGGGTTTTTATTAAGCTAAAAGAATTTGCTAACACCCCCAGGTGCCCTTTAGAGGCCTCCGATTGTTTACACCCTATGAAGGATTGGCCTGCAGGGTGTGGTGGCTCATGCCTGTAATCCCAGCACTTTGGGAGTCCTAGGCGGGCGGATCACAAGGTCAGGAGTTCGAGACCAGCCTGGCCAACATGGTGAAACCCCGTCTCTACTAAAAATACAAGAATTAGCCGGTTGTGGTTGTGTGTGCCTGTAATCCCAGCTACTAGGTAGGCTGAGGCACGAGAATCGCTTGAATCTGGGAGGCAGAGGTTGCAATGAACCAAGATCACACCACTGCACTCCAGCCTGGGCAAGAAGAGCCAAACTCTGTCTCAAAAAAAAAAAAAAAAAAAATTAAGCAAAATAGATGTACATATTTTGGGGGTGCGTGTGATATTTGATACATTCCTATAATTCGTAGTGATCAAATCAAGACGCTTGGGACACCCATCACCCCAAACATTTATCTTTCCTTTCTGCGGGGAACATTCACATTCTTCTCTTCTAGCTCTTTTGAGATCTACAAGGACAGTGAACAGACATCATGGAGGGAATGCTGGAGTCGGTTACCCACGTATCTGTTATGCCAGAGGAATGGGGTCCACAGTGGTCAGTGTGAGGCTCAGCCAGTGTGAGGGCAGGAACCAAGTTTGCACAGAGAAAGACGCAAGAGCGCCATGCTGAGCTCCCGCTCCCTATTCCAGCCTCACAGAGACCCAGTCACACCTCGCTCTTCCCCCTCATGTGGACTTCCCTGACCTACACCAGTGCCAGCTGCATTTCTGCCACTTTAAGCTGAAGCCGAGCCCGGACTGACACAGTTTTCTCATTTCCCCGAGAGCAGCACCACTCCTGATTATCCCCTCCCAAGCCCAGGACACTCGCAACAAAAGCAGTCTTAGATTAAATTTAGTGAGTTTCTGCATCACGACAGGAAACTGTGTCGAGCACAAAAGTGTCCTGCGAACAGGCTCAATCACAAGCTCTGCCAAGACGGGAGGTGACAGAGGCCCCAGAAAGCCAGTTCCCGACAACGCCAATACTGCACGTTTATCAGCTGTGGCGAGAGTTGGCTGGAGGCGGTGGTGGTACCTCAGTGCTCCTGCCTCGTCTTCGAGATTCTTCTGTTTGATGATGCCTCCTCACTGTTTCTCTGTTGAGGAGCTATGGTGTGGCTCACAACCAAGCGATGACTCTCCAGATTCAAAGACCACATCTCACCCTCTCTAAAGCGCCCATGTGCCCAGTGCAGTGCCGTGTGCAGAAAGGGGTTGATGAGCATTTGCTGAGCTGGGTGATGATCCCATGGGCATTGTTTCCTCTGCCCTCAGTCTCCAGCCTGCAGACGCCTGAATGGATTCTGGAGAGGTGTGTGTTGGACTCTGAAGGTCCTCTGAGCCCATCCAGGATGAAGATGCTCCTCCCAGGCGTCTGCTCAGCAGCGTGCTGTCGGCAGGACATTCCGCACCAGGTATCTTCACGCTGCTTCTGGCTGGATTTAGGGCACGATGGAAACATAGAAACAACTGTAGTTCTGCCACGGGGTCCCACATCTGCTCATCCTGGGACAGCCACACCATCGCCACCCAGGAAGCGGCAGCAGACTGCAGGACCCTGGAGAGGGCCAGGCCCCAGTGGCTGGTCAAGCTCCTCAGGGTTAGGGGAGCAGCGCAGGAAGGCCCCGCCCAGGACGATGAGGGGAACAGGAATGAAGCCAGCAGGTGGGCGGGAGGAACTTGATCAGAGCAGTGGGAGGTCAGGAAGCACGCTGGGGAGGGGCCCCTGAGAGGCCACCACCTGGGGAAGGCCCTGCTGTCCCAGGGACAAGGGAAGGCTCCGCCTTGATTCCCCAGAGGAACAGCGTGGCTGCCGTCAAATCCGTCCACGGGGCAGATTTTCCCCACGGCCCTGTCCCCTGACCCTAGTGGCCCTTCCACAGACATGCCCTGCAGGGCCCAGGACACTGGCCCTCGATGGGCCCTGAGCCAGTGCCACCTGTGTGTGTGCTGATGAAGGTCAGGCACTTTATTGGAGGGAGGAGGAGCAGAAAGAGGAGAAGGAAACGTTGACTCCTAAATCACAAGGCAGAAAGGATTTCTGAAACAAATCAGCCAAATCTGCCTCCTAGGTGGTTCGGATCTGCCTCCCCTCCCCTCCCCGTTTCTTAGGGTGCGGCAGTAACATTAACCTGGCTCCACTGCACATCCTCCTGGCCCTGGCCCTGAGCCCTTGGCCCCCACACATCTCATGGCTGGACCTCCGTGCGGGCTCTCATTTCACATTCCACCTTCAAATCGTCCTCTGAACAACGTTATTGACGCGCGTATTTTATTGATCTATTTGTTTACGTTTGTTTGACGATCCAGTTACAGTCTCTTTTCATTAGAAAGCTAGGCTTTTCCAAGCATAATATGTGCTTGTTTTGACTTCTTTTGAGAACGAAAGCACCTGAAACCTCCCGTAGCTAATTAACCTGCCAGGATTTGTTTAATGGCAGAGACAGAAAAAAACCCTCAACGCAGCCACGCAGCTGAGCATGAGGGCGGAGGGGAAGGTGCACCCCAGCCTCTTGGCTCAGGTGTTTAAGAGGAAGTCACGTCCTTCTGGGATGGGCAGAGGGCGGTGGCCTGCAGGCCGGAGTGGGACAGGAGCACCTGGGCTGACACCTTTTCCTTCTCCTGCCTTTCTGCTTCGTGTCTGTCTCCCCAGAGACAGCAGATACGCCCAGCACCACGGTGGGCACGGGAGACTCAGCACAGCCCTGAGAGCTGGCCCCAAGTCTGAGAGTTATTTCCTGGCCGGAAGGGGAGTACATGATCGAGAGCCATCCTCCCATCCTGCTTTGACGGCTCATCAGTCTGGCAGTTACAGGGAGGCTGAGGCCTCCATCAGGGAGGTCCCTTGGCTGCAGGATAGGTGATTCGTAAATTAATATTTCCACCTCCAATCCAAATCATGAAAATGAGACATTACATTCGATTACAGCCAGTTAAAATAGCAGTCATCCTACCTTGGAGTGGTCTCCTGCCTTGTGTTGGCAAAGCCTCCAAGTCTTTCTATGTTATTTCCTCATTTGTGCCTAAAAAGTTCCTTCTAGGGAAGAAGGGCCCAGCATCATCCTGCCCACTGTGCAGATGGAGAAGCCGAGGCTCAGCGGTGCTTTCATGCACTTCCCAACCGCCAGAGGCCTCAAGAGCAGGGGCCGGCTGTGCTTCTCCTCCCATGCTCTGCTCCTGAGCCAGGAGTTTCCCCAGCCAGGCCCCTGCCCCAGGCTCAGGTTGGGCCATGATTTCCTCCTTAGCCTGCCTGGCCCTCATCCTCTGGCCTCCAAGCACAGAGCACCTCCCTTCTTCCAGGCAGCCGAGCCCAGGCCTGGAGCTCCAGCACAGCCTTTCAGGATGTCCCTGTGCTTCCACCTTTGAATAACCTTAGCGGGAGACACGTCCCAGTGCTGCTCTCCTGAGATTTGCCCTGGGATTCTTTTCCGCACCCGTGGCCTCTCCTTGGGGTCCTGCGGGACACACCCTAGGCTGCTGCCTGCACCCAGGCCTTGCACTCCCCACACAGCTGCCTGGGGTCCCTCCCCAGCCTGTGTTAGAGGGTTTCACTCTCTGCTTGTGCCCCACAGGGCTACACCTGCCCTACAGAACCTGTGCCATCCCAATGGCAGCAGAGGAGGCCCTTGTCCTCCCCGAGGGCCTGTGTACTCCCCAGGGCCCCTGATCCCTGCAGGGGTTGTGCCTGTGCCCTGTGACCTGTTCTGGCCCATGGGCTGTGGACTTCAGGGACAGGAGAGGGCCCAGGAAGCTCCCCATCCTCTGTTCCAGAGGCTGGGCCAGGTTCTGTCCCTGCACCACAACTTCCACGCCCCCTGCAGGCTTAAAACAGCCCCAGTTATGGCCTCACAGTTCCTGTGGTGCAGCCTGGGTAGCTCTTTCCTTTCTCACACAAGAAACTTCAAGGAAGGAAGCAGAGAAGGGGCCCAGACCCCCCTGTCCTGAGATTGTCCCCAGACCCTCCTGTCCTGAGGTTATCCCCAGACCCTCCTGTCCTAAGGCTGTCCCCAGACCCTCCTGTCCTGCAGGCCCCCCGTGGTCAGGCAAACAAAGGGTACCCTAACAATAGACTCAGCAGGGCAGTCTCAGCAGGGGCACACCAGGCTTGCTAGTTGTCCGCAGCCCAAGGCCCCCTCTGTCTTCTTGAGCCCACTAGGAAATGGACCAGCCCCAGGAAGCCCTTCCTCTCTTCAGGGCCACACTCACTGGGGACCCGTCTGTGTTCATGGTGCTGCCTGTGCCTGCTCTGGTGTCTGACGGGGCTGAGACAAGCCCTGCTGTGAGTTGAGTCCCAGAGAAGGTGGCAGGGAGGGGGTGGGGAGAGGAGGAGCACTAAGAATTCCATACAAATGATATGCAAATGAGCAGCACATGCTCGGGTTTGGATCCTGTTTTCTTCCTGGCCTCATTCCTGCTGGACTGTGAACCTGCCCTACTTTCTGTCTCCCAGTTACAGACTTTTTGGGAAAAAGCATTTTTAGCTACCAGCACTATCCCAGATCCAACAGAGCCACAGTGAGGCTGTGAGACCCCACTCACCACCTGGGGATGGAGCCTCCTCCCCACCATCTGCTGGCTGTGTCCCCACCCCACCCCCAAGTCCTTCTCTCCTCCATGCTCTGCCTGAGTCCCCTCCTCCAAGAAACCTTCGCTGACCAGTGCAGGCCACAGGGTCCTCCTGGAGTTGTGGGGACACAGCAGACAGGACACTGGGCAGGTGACCAGGGACCAGTGAGAGTGGGAAGGACTCAGAAAACTCATTTGAGAGGAGAATGTGAGCTCTGCAAATTTGTACCCATCTGTCCATCCACTCATCCATTCATTCATTCACCCATCCATCCGTCCATCCATCCATCCACTCTTTCACCTATCAATTCGTCTATCCATCCATCCACCCACCCATCCATTCATCCACTCGTCTATTCTTCCATTATTCACTCATCCATCCATCCATTCCTTCATCTGTCCATTCATCCATTCACCCACTCATCCATTCATCCATTCATTCATTTACCTATGTGTTCATCCATTAATTCATCTTCCCACTTATCCATCTATCCATCAGTCATTTTGTTCATTCATCAATCCATTTCTCCATTCAACAAATAGGGGACAACTGAGACAGACCAAGACCAAGTCCTGTCCCTCGTTGGGCTTGTTTGTGCTGCAGACAAAGAGTAACCAGAATAATCCGCGGTAAAGCACTGGGTGGTGATAAGGGAAAAAAAATGAAATAGGTGAAAGTCAGCGTGATATAGCAGGGGTGTGGGCGGGGCTCCTTCGGATGCGTGGTCAGCAGCAGTAGAAGGTGTTCGAGCCACAGGGGCTGACTCCTGGGGAGGGGGAGCAGGTGGAGAGGAGGAGGCCTGGGATGAACTTGGCAGGAAGAGGAACGCCCACCAAGGAGACCCGGGGGGGAGCCTTACGGGGACCCTGGCCAGGCTGGGGCCGGGGGCAGTGCAGCAACACCAGCACTGGGGAGGACAACGCCCACACTGGAGACTCGCATTTCCATCCGGATATCGTGGGGCTGAAGGGGGTCCTTCTACCTGCTCTGTCTCGGGGAAATGAGAGACACCCCAGCAGCAGGAGAGCTCCGTATACTAACAGAAACCCCTATTTAAGAATTCCTGTGGCCAGGCACCCTCATCACTTCCTGTTTCTGAAATAGACTTATCTTGTCCTCATTGGTATTAGTGACACAAACCCCACTGGAAAACCTAAACCCCAAACGGGGATGAATGGTTGAATCTAGGGGAGGGGCAGAGCCACCTGATTTGAGGTCTGGGTGTATCCAGGGCTCAGGTCACAATCACCAAGGCCTGTTCCACCCCTGGCTCTGCTTCCTCCACGTGGACTCCAGTATCAAGCAGGCTCTGTCCACTGGTCCCAGGGGAGCAACCTGTGCCACGCCCCCTCAGGTCACAGGCAATGAGAAAGGCCAGAGCCCCTCAGCCCGTTTCCTTGCATCTGATTGGCTCTGATGGAGTCACACCCCTATGCCTGAGCCAATCATGTGCCCTGGGATAGCTGTGTGTTGATTGGCTGTGACTCAGTCATGTGACCTGTCCCTGGCCTGGGGATGTCCCCGAACCACGTGGACTGAGGCTGGGTGAAGGGCGGTCCTCAGCGGCCTGTTCCACGCACTGGGGGACTGGCTGCCGAGTGGTGTCCCTGGGAGAGCATCAGTTTCCCTGCTTTAGAGAGGAGGGAACCATGTCAGTGGTGAGGATGGCCCCGGGGTCACACAACACAGCTGTCAGGGTCGCACTGGGATTTGGACCTGCCTGGAAGGCCGGGACTCTGACTCTGACCGCTGGTTGAACTGTCCTTGGCCTACCTCTGGCCCTGAGCTGCAAGTCAGCTCTGGAGATGCCTGGGTGGCAAAGGCGCGCCCCTTAGACCCTCTCCATTTTACCCACAACCTGACAACGAGCCCAGCACAGGCAAGGACCCGCAGACAGTGCTATAAATCTACCCCTCGATGGTAAACTGCAAAGCAGCCATAAAGTCTTCAGGAAACACATACCGTATGGCAATTAAAATGATGTTCTCCCCCTCCGTCTCAGGGATGAGACATGTGAGGACCAGTGAGAAGTACGCATCTTTTACAATGAATGTCAACAGACTCTTGCAAACGAATTCACCCCAGACTACCTTGTCAGCTCCTGGGAACACATTTAAATCGCCTTCTGTGTCTGTAAGTATCAGCTTGTCCTGGAGTCGACCCCAGATCTGAGAAGCACAAATGCTAGCTTGGAGGCCTGAGGCTGCCTGAGGTCTCTGGGCTCCTGCACAGACAGATATCTGGACAGACAGACGCAGCGCATCCCTGGGCTCCTGTCCTTCTGTCCCCCACTGTCCTCCCTCAGCGTGGGTGTCCCATTACACAGGCAGAAGTGGGGTTTGGTCTTGTCTCCTCCAGGCACCTCTGTCTCCTGACCCACGGCCTGGGGTGGTGGGATAAGAAGGGGAAGGGCCTGGTGAGTGCAGCACCAGGAGGGACATTCAGCTGGACACAGTGCTCCCTCCGTGCTGGGTCTTTAGACAGGTGTCCATTGTGATTGGCCCGTGTTCCATTCTGATTGAAAAATGCTCCAGCCTGATTGGACGGTGCTCCATTGTGATTGGCCCATGCTCCATCCTGATTAGCTCATGATCCATCTTTGTGGTTCATGATCCATCCTCATTGATCTATGCTCCATCCTGATTGGCAAATCCTTCATCTTGATTGGCCCATGCTCCAGTCTGTGTGGTCTGTGGTCAATTCTGAGCATATCTGAAATATGTTACCAGTTGAACTTCCCACAGGTTTGGAAATGGCTGGGAAATTCTCCTCACCCCATCGCCTCTCTGCTGTTCATCCCAAAGATTCCTGCTCAGCATTCTGCATCCTTGAGCACATTCTAGCCCATTCCATTGTCTCTAAGGAGAAAAGGCTCAGGGAAGGGTTGGGAACAAGTTTGGGTTTCTTTTAAATCCTGAAGTTTTCAGCATTTGCAGATTCTCCAGGGCCAGATGCTTAGCCATCTGCATGGTGCACTCTCTCCTGGAAACGATTTCCTGCCTCCCAAATGGCACAATTCTTGACTGTGCCGAGGGCCATATCACTGCTACAGGAACAGACGCTCACTGCTGGCACCCAGAGAGGGAAGGCTGCTTGGTTCTGGAATCTCATTTTCTAATCCTATAATGATATGCAACTGTGTTCACACTATGCTCTGCAGCTGAGAGGCCCCTCCCCAGCCTGAGCTCAACTCCCCTCAACCCTTCCCCTTCACAGAGCGACTCTCAGACTTGGAGTTCCCCTGTACCCACCCCAAAATGTCTCCTCTGCAACCAAGTACAGTGCCAGATCCCAGGGGCACACCTCCCCTCCTCTAGGTAAGCATTGCCCCTCGGAAGCTCTTTTACAATTAAAACCTGCCAGGGAACTCAACCCAGCTCTCAATGTCACCGAGTGCTTGCATCTGCTTTTTATGGTGCCCCGAGAACCTTTCCCTCTTATTCCACCAACAGCACACTGATTTCCCATGGAAATGACACCCCCAGTTCTCAGATCACGCGTCTGTCCCAGCTCTGGGATGGATGTTGATGAGACCTGGCCAATCACAGCATCTTGATCAGGGCACCTGGTGCTGGATAGACACAAGCCCCAGACAGTGAAAGCCACAGGGACCCACATCTGGGCTTTGACAGAGGACTGGGAGGATGCATCTCTTCATACACGTCCCTGAGAGGAGGGGAGTGGGCTTGGCACTGCAGGTGGAGGGGTTGGCCCCACGTGGCTGAGCTCAACCAGGAGAGGAGCCAGACAGGGAGCAGAGTCAGAGAGAAGGAGACAGAGAGACAGACACAGAGAGACAGAGAGGTCCTGGGGGCTTCTCCCGGGTCCCTCCATCAAGCTGTACCTGAAAGTGCACAACCATGGACCCTTCAATTGGCTTAAGTTGGGTTTTTTGTCTCCTTCAACCACAGAGTCCTAAATATGGAGAAGACATCAGAGGGGGAGACGGAGATGCTTTGACAAACCTCCAGTTTACAAGGAGCACCTCCAGACTGGAGACCCCTCCCAGTTTCCTCCCAGCACCCACCCACGGAAGCAGCTGCTGCCCACGGCAGGGACGGCTGAGGGATGTGTTCAGAATGTCCTCCCAGGAGGCTCTGTGTTCGGGCTCCTCAGCTCATCCGTCAGCACAGACACCCCAGGTCCTACCCACTGGAGGGACTGGGGTGGAGAAGGGACCACTTCACCCAAGGTCTGAGTGAAAAGGCTTCCACAGGTGAGGTGAGGACGGCAGGGATGAAGGTGAAAGCCTGAACATGATCCAGAAGGCTGGACATTGGCCTTGACCAGCTGGCAGAGCCCTGGGGATGGAGTCAGATTGATGCCCCCAAGCCTGGCTGGTACAGAGCCAAGGAAAACACTTGCATCAGAGCTTCCTTCCACCCCACCCCCTATGCCCACCCCTCACCTGTCTGTGGAGTCTTCAGAGCTAGAGATGCCCCTCCCTTCCTGCCCACTCTCCAGCAAAGTAACACCTGCCCGGGACTTGTTTTTACCTCACTGAGAAGTACTTGGCTGGTCCGTGTCCCCTTAGAACCTGCAGGGGTCGATGCAGCAGCAGGGTCACCAGCCCCGCTACCTGGGCAGGACTAACAGTGCTTGATGGGTCAAGTCCAGTTCCCAGGTGGAGCTTTAGCCCATGGAATCCTTCCCCAACATCAGAGCATACAGAACCCCCAAAACCAATCGTTTTTACAGCGTTCTGTGGTAGAGATGCGGTGTCGTTCACCTAATCTGCTTTCTGCTGATGGAATCCAGGGCAGTTCAATGTGACCTTGAACCCCACAGAGCCAGAGAGGACATCCTGTAGTCCACGTCTTAGCTCCCACAGGTGTATTTCCTGCAGGGTGGGATTCCCAGAGGGAAGACACAAGAGCTGAGCTTACCTGCTGTCCCCATGATGGGCCCAGGACTCGAGAGCTCTGTTGCTACCGCGCCAGTGCTCCCCCTCTGTGGTTCTCACCACCCCTCATCTGTCCCTTATGATTTTGTCGAAACTTTATGATTTTGTCGAAATCTCTTGACATTTTGAAATCTTGATGATGCGACGAAACTTTATTTGATCTGATGGATCTTTATTTTTATTTTATCGAGTCTTTTTATTTATTTTGACGGATGATTTTATCGAAATGATGATTTTTGACGAAACGATTTTGATTGATCTGCGATGATTTTGTCGACGTGATGATCGAACGATGATTTTGACGGATGATTTTTATCGAAACGCGATGACGCGACGAAACTTTTGATGATTTTGACGAACTTTATTTGATTTTGATGACGCGATTTCGATGATTTGACGAGTCTCTTTGATGATGATGAGTTTGATACGGATGACGGATGACGGATGAAACGGATGCCGGATGAACGATGATGACGTGAAACGATGACGATGAAAACGATGATTTTGATTTGTCTTTATGATTTTGATGACGCGACGAAAATGATGATTTTGACGAAATTTTTATTTGATTTTGTCGATCTTTGACGATGACGATCTTTATTTTTTGACGATTATGGATTTGTCTTTTTTACTGATCTCTTTATTTATTTTTTGAGATGATCTCTTTTTTGACGATTTTATCGAAAACTTTATGATTTTGACAATGATGATTTTGACGAAACTTTTTTGATGATTTCCTTTATCGAACTTTTGACGATCTTTATTTGTCTCCCCTACTCACCCCATCTGTCTCCTTACCACCCTCATCTGTCCCTCACCACCACCCTTCTGTCTGTCCCTCACCGCCTCTTCATCTGCCCCTTACCACCCCATCTGTCCCTCACCACCACCCCATTCGTCCCTCACCACCCTTATTCTGCAGATGCTGCTGCAGAATGGAGACAGTCACCGACTGGCTGCTTCCAGGCCCACCCGCCTTCCAGCATGTCCACCAGGGACGGCCTCGGACTGCCTGGGGCTATGCTGGACGATCCCCTTGTGGCCACCCAAGGGCACATTGGGTTGGAGGGTGGTCCCGCACACTGGGGTCCTTCAGGGCCTGCCGTGTGGTCTACCTCTCCTGAGTCTACAGATGGCAGCTGGCACCAGCTCTAGACTCAGGCTGACCCCTCAGAGGACGACTGTGCAGCCCTTCCCCGCCCTCCCCGCACGGGGCTGCCGGCCGCAGGTGGCCTGTGGCTCTTCTGCTCATCGTGCGTCCAGCATGGGGTGGGATACTGGTCTTCTCGTCCTGCAGGGACCCTGATGTTCACACAGGATCCCCAAGAGACCCTCACTGTGTTTAGCTGAGTCAGCACTCACTCCTACACGGCCTCCCCATCAGGCAAGCAATGCCCCTGTCCGTGCCCGCCCTCCCTGGTCCTGTCCGTGCCCGCCCTCCCTGGTCCTGTCCAGGCCCAGAGTGAGTGATTGTTGCACTCACTGGGTCCGTCTCCATCTCTTCTTAAGCTGTGTGTGTGTGTGTGTGTGTACGGGGGTTACAATAACAGAAAAAGCCCTGCTGGACCTCTTGTTGCCAAGAGAAAGGTGCCTCTACCTTCAACTTGGTAGAACAGAGTGGGTGTCCGGAGGGTGGGAGCTGAGGCCATGTCCAGGCGCTCCTCAGTGAGTGGATTCCCCAGACAGAGCCTTCACCTCCCACCCTGCCAGCTCCTCCTCACACACCTATTCCTGTTATTTCCGTGAATGGCACCATCTTCCTCTCATCGATCTGGGTACAGAGCCCTAGAAACAGGGCCCAAGAGGGCCTGGAACAAAGGAGAAGAGGATTCCATAGTCACGGTCAGCCCCTTCCTGTACTCACTCCTCACCCACACCTCCAGCCCCGGGCTCTCCTGGGGTTCCCTCCCGGGTCTCCCGTGGTTCCTTCCTTGGTCTCCCGTGGTTCCCTCATGCATCTCCCGTGGTCGCCCCTGCAGGGGGAGCGGCAGCTCCTGGATATTCTCAGACTCACCTCTCAGGTCTGCACACCCTCCCAGCCCCCCTGGTGTTTCTTTCTCATCCGAGCAAATCCCTTTGGGGCCTATTCTAAGAAATATTTAATGTATTATCCATCAGAGAGAGGCCTGCGGACAGCCTACAGCAAGGCATCTAGGACAGTGAAACTCAAAGCACTTCCCCGGTGTGGGGGCGAAGGCTGATGTTTCCAGAGAAGACATGTTTCCACCACCCTGTATGTGGCTGCTTAGTTCTCCTCTGTCCACACCAGCCTGGCTGTCAGGAAAGGCACATTAGCATGGAAGGGGCTCCGGGTGTAGAAGAAAGGCAGACTCAGGGCGGACTCAGGCAGGAGCAGAACCACATGCATCGCGTGAAAAGCACCATCAGTGGACAGAAACCCTTAGCCAGACTTCACAGCATTCCCAGCCCCAGGGTAAAGCAAACTGCTCTGCGCGTCTCCTCCCATCTCTGCCATCATGTGTCGGTGGCCCTCAGGCGGCTCATTGATTCCCCTGGGGAGCAGAGGCTGGGTCCACGCAGGAACAGTGGTTCTGGTGTGATCATGTGGCAATTCAACAAAGTGGCATCTGATTAAGTGACCACATCGATTCTCTTAACATGGAAGGACAGTAGCTCCTAGACCAGGAGGCATAAATCTCACTTTCTTTCCCAGGCTCCCTCCAGTGGAAATGTCAAGGTAAGAAATAGGCCAGTGACAAACATGGACAGATACGTCCTAGCCCTAATATACTCATCAAGCTCCCTCTAATGCTGGCCAGGTACCATGCATTCATCAATCCATCCTTATTCCAGTGTTTGGTAAAGTCTCCAGGGAAATAGCTGGTGCTGTCAGGTGATGGGCAGAAGCAACCAGAGATGGATGACGGGGTCATTAAGAAACAGAGGAGCAAGTGGGCAGACAAATACATGGAGAATTCGTGCAAACAGGGATGGGTGTGCAATGGATGACTGGATAATTGCAGGACAAATAGTATAATTGGTTAAAATCCAGATGATTGGTTAAATGGGGGATAGGTGTATAAATGGATGAGAGGGTAGATGGATGATGGATGGACAGATGGACAGATGGATGGATGGATGGAAGAAAGAAGGATGTATAGTAACCTGAGTATATGTTCAGATAAGTGAGTGGGGAGATGGATGGATGGATGGATGGATGGATGGAAGAGAGAAGAATAGATAGTAACCTGGGTATATGTTCAGATAAGTGGATGGACGGATGGATGGATGGAAGGATTAATGAAAGGGAGATGAATGGATAGTAACCTGGGTATAAGTTCAGGTAAATGGATGGGCAGACGGATGGATGGATGGATGGATGGATGAAGGGAGAAGAATGGATTGTACCCTTGGCATATGTGCAGATAAGTGGATGAACAGATGGACAGATGGACGGATGGATAGATGGAAGAGAGAAGACTGGATAGTAAACTGAGTATAAGTTCAGATAAGTGGATGGACAGACAGATGAACAGATGGATGGATGGTGGATGGATTAGTGAGAAGGTGGATGGACATACACACAAATGACAACTTTGAGAGCGAATGTTTGACTTAAATCTTAGGGTCATCACGTTCCCAGGAGACACGCAGGTGGTGCATTAATCCTCACCTGCTATTCCCAGCAGCCCACACTTCCTGTTTCCACCACTTCCCCGGTCGATTCAGACAGTCAGGGAATGAGGGGGTCACAAACTGAGTCAGCAGGTCAGCCAACCCGGCCAGCAGTGTGGATGCCCCAGGCAGCCCACACGTGGGTGGTGACTTGTACCTACACAGGCCACAGGGGAGGAATTCGGGCAGTTATGTGGATAATTGGGATAAAAACAACTCCACTCAAGAACCTGGAGGACTCGGGCCTCATGGGCTCTGGTGGGACACGATCCTCAGGTCACTCCCCTCCCATTCCCTGTGCAGGTCCTGACCCAGGGAGCCCCTCCCCTGCAGAGGGCAATGCTGAGCTGGCCCTAGGCACAGACAGGTCTGAACATTCCTGTCTTCTCCCCCAGGGGAACCACAGCCCATCTTTCCTTCAACACAAACCCACCACATCCCTGGATAGAACTCAGACAAGCCACTTCCTATTGATTTCAATTTGCATTTTAAATAGACTAAGTGGCTCTAGAAAGAAAGCAGAAGTTCATTAATGTTGTGAAATGCCATTTCCATCAACTCCTTGCATGGGAAGCCTAATTACAGCTCCCTGGGGAGCAGTGGCAGGACCCAGGCCCACCGAGCCAGCTGCTGGAGCAGCAGTGAGTGGGGACCACCCTTGGCTTCCTGGGCCCTGGCTGGGACAGCGCGGCTGCCTGGGAAAAGGAGCCCCTCCTCCAACTCAGAGGCCCCTGGACCCTGACCTTGGCCGGCCAGCGGCCTGACGAGCAGCCGTGTCAGCAGCATTGCCCTGGGAACAGGGATTCTCAATCCTGGTGCACTCTGGAACCCAAGGAACCTGAGACAATGCTCGTGCCTGGAGACCACCCCCAGAGATGCAGGTGGGCGTGGGAGTCAGCACAGACCCCAGGGGTAACTATGTGCAGCTGATTGGTGACCACCTTCCCGGGCACCTTCTGCCTCCCCCACAGAGGCCCACACCTCCCCCCCCCGACCGAAACCACCCCCCCCCCCCCCCCCCCCCACAGAACCCACCCCCCCCCCCCCCCCCCGCAAGGTGACAAAGCCCCATCCGCCCACAGCGCATTCATTCACAGTGGAATAAATGTGCGTTGACTGGAGAGGGCTTTTGATTACTCACTACAATGTTAAATGCATCTCTCCACAAAGACGGCACAACAGGAAGGAATCACATGTTCAACAGATGAAGCTGTAGCCATTGCAGGTCCGCAAGCGAAACGGCCAGCTCCACCTACACCTCCCACCTCACGCAGAAACTGCCTCAGCGTGTATCGGGGACCCATGTGTAAAAGGTAAAATCATAAACATTTTAGAAGCAACATTGGAGAAAGCTTTGTGACTTTGGGTTAGGCAATGGCAAAAGCACAATCCTTAAAAAAAAATCTATAAACTTGACTTCATCAAAATTAAACCCTTTTGCTCTGCAAAAGACAGAGTTGAGAGAATGCTCAGACCAGCCACAGACTGGCAGGAGATATTTGCAATTCATATATGTGACCAAGGTCCTGTATCTGGAATATGTAAATAACTCTTAAAGCTCAACCATAACAAAACAGAGGACACAATATCTTTTAAATGAGGAAAAATGTACACAGACGTTTTCCCAAATAAAATATCCAAGTGGCAAATAGGCACATAAAAGAATGGGCAACGTCACCAATTGTTAGGAAAATGCAAATTGAAGTCGCGATAAGGTCACAGCACACACCTATTAGGATGCTAAAATTAACAGAAAAAGGAAAGCAAAGGAAGAAGAAGGAACCGATCCAGGCGCTGCTGAGGCTGCGGAGCCAGCGGAGCGGCCACTTCATCTAGAAACAGGGCGGCGGCTCCTCCAGCCCAGCGCTCCGCACGCTCACCACGGGAGTCCGCAGCCCCACGCGGGGACCCGCTCGCGTGGGTGAAAAGCCACGTGCACACAGAAAAATGCCGGTTAATTTGTAATTGCAGAAACTGGAAACAACGCAGACGCCCCCACCAGCGAGCGGGGAACCGGCCGTCAGGCCTCGCGCGGTGGACACGCTCCGCGGGGCCGGGCAGGGCAGGCCGTGGGTGCGCACAGCCGCCGGGCGACCCTCAGTGACCCGGGCTGAGGGCCGGGAGCCCACCCGCTGCAGGAGCCCGTTCATAGGACGCTCTGGGCGTCAGAGAAGAGGCCTGCGGGTTGCAGGCGTTAGGGCGGAGGGGAGGGGCGAGTACAAGGGGAGTGTTGGGGATGTGGGGGTGACGGGGCTGTTCTGGAGGTGCTCGCATGAGTCTGGGCAGCTGTCCAAACCCACAGAACCGCACGCCAACGAGGGCATGCAAGCTAGAAGACAAATTTTAAAATGCATTTCCTCCTCCACCAAGCAGTTCTCCAGGAATGATTCCCACGAACGCACCCACACGAGCGTCTTAGCAAAGGATGGGGAGCCTTTGAGGGACCCGCTGCCGGCGCGGGTTAAATGAGGCTGGAGCTTCCAGGCCTGGAATCCTCCATTCCGTGGGTAAAGAATGCGGCAGATCACGGTTGACTGACAGGGACTTTTCCCATGAGCGCGTGTGAAAGGGATGTAGAGCCGCACAGACCGCCCTGTCATCTGTGTGAGAAGAAGAGACATAGCCATGTGTTTCCTTGTTAGTGACACAGTATTCTCTGGAAGGATGAACAAAGATGATAACACCAGCTGCATCTGGGGAGGGAACTGGAGGCCGAGGGACGGTGTGGGAGACCCGCTTGTCAGTGAGTGTCCTTTGAACTGCTGGAGCACGCTTTGTCTGTTCAAAAGGAAATGTATTTTACAGTTGTTGCTCCAGCCTGTAACGCTGCAGCTAAGGAGAACTGCCATTCTCCTGCCAACCTTATAGGAAGAAGCCTCAGCCCAGGCTTCCAAGGAGCCATCCCGGCTCCACACATGCAGGTTAAGATTACTCAGCTCTAAAGGTCAGCACAGGGCCGACCTGGAGGAGCAGGAAATATGTAGGTTCCCAGCATGGGTCAGTGATCCCCTGACCAGGCCAACAGCATCCATTCATCCATCCATCCACCCACCTACCTATCCACCATTCATCCATCCATCCATCCATCTTTCCACCCACCCATCCATCATTCCATCACCCATTCACCCTTCCATCCATCCATCCATCCATCCATCCATCCATCCATCCGTCCGTCCGTCCGTCTGTCCATCCACCCATCCATCCATCCTTCCAACTGCCGATTCACCCTTCTATCCATCCATCCATCCCTGGATCCATCCATCCATCCATCCTTCTACCCATCCACCCATTCATCCATTCTTCCATCCTTCCACTCATCCACCCATTCATCCATCCTTCCACCCACCTACCCATTCATCCGTTGTTTCATCCTTCCACCCGTCCACCTCTTGTCCCCCACCCATTCATCCATCCTTCCACCCATCCACCCATCTGCCCATTCTTTCATCCAGTTCACTGAGCACATGCTGTGGGCCAGACTGTCTGCTGAAGCTGGGGATAGAGCCCTTAGGAAGAAAAACAAAGTCCGTGACCTCCCAGGTTCAAGCGATTCTCCGGCCCCAGGCTCCTGAGTAGCCGGGATTACAGGCGTCGCCACTACACCTGGCTAATTTTTGTATTTTTAGTAGAAATGGGGTTTCAACATGTTGGCCAGGCTGGTCTCGAGCCCCTGACCTCAAGTGATGCACCCGCCTTGACCTCCCAAAGTGCTGGGATTATAGGCATGAGCCACTGCGCTTGGCCTCAGATTTGTAATTTCATTTGTCCATATTATTTTGTAATATTTGTCCACGGGACCATTTGCTTTGTAACAAGTTTGTACCATTATCATAAATACAAACAGATGGTCTGATGGTTCAACGCAGGAACTTTTGACTTTACGATGGTGTGAAAATGATCTGCTTTCAGTAGGAACTGTCCTTTGATTATCTGTACAGCCATCCTTTCACTTTCCGTGCTGTGTTCAATAAATTACAGGAGATTGTTCTGGGCACATTTAAGGTAGGCCCGGTAAAGCCATGCTGTTCCATAGGTTTGGTGCATTGATGCATGTTGAGTTAGGACATTTTCAACTTAGGGTGGGTCCTCGTGACACAGCCCCACTGTGAGTCGAGGAGCATCTGAATTTGTAGTTTACATTTTCACTTCTCACTGCACCCCTTGTGTGTCCAGGACAGGCTCCCAGGCCCAGGAATTCCGCTCATTCTGTGCAGCAGCTGCCGAACATCCCGCAGTGCCCATGGACCGCCGCGTCTCGGCTGCCCTCCCACGGGTGACATTGGGTCACTATTCCCAGTTCTCAGCCACCATACACAGAGCAGCCACAAACACACGTGTGGGGACGTCCTGTGTGTTTATGGCTCTTGTCATATAAGAATTAACTTCAAGCCCCCAGTCTGATAAGTTCCTTGGTCGGTACAGGACACCCATCCTGGGCTGCCCTCAGGAGGCTCCTCTGAGGATGTGATGTGTGGAGAAACCTGGGAGGAGGGGAGGAGCTGGCTCAGGAAGCTTCCGGACCCGGGGAACTGCAAGTGTCCAGTCCCTGGGCCTGGCAGGAGCATGGTGTGGGGCGAACAGAGAGGAAGTGAGCAGGGAGGCCCCATGAGTCGGGGTGTGGCAGGGCCCTGGGGTTTATGACAGAGGTCATGGGGTCTCTGAATGTGGGGAGAAGTCGTGTGAGGGCCTCACACAGAGATGGCCGCACAGAGTGGGTTAGCACCAGCCCCTCACTGAGCGCTAGAGAAGGGGGCAGAGGGAGGGCAGGTCTGGAAGCCTTGCAGGAAGGAGGTGGAGCTGTGAAGACAGGGGAGCAAGGTTGGTGGTAGGTTCCTTCAGGATGCAGGATCTGCGGCTCGGTGACTGTTGGATAGGGAGAGGAGATGGGCGTCCAGCATGTCCCAGGTTTCTGGTGTCAGCGTCGGGAGGCTGAGGCAGGACACTGGAAGAGGAAAACGTTCGGGGAGAATCACGAGTGCGGCTGGGACTCAATGAGTCTGAGGTCCTCTGAGATGACCCAGGAGCTGTCAATAAGGCAGGGACAAGGCCAAGGCCAGGGTGGAGATCAAGGGGTGTCAGCAGAGGGGCAGGGGCTGCATTGGGGGGCTTCCCAGGGAGTGGGGTCCTGGGATCAGCGGGTCACCCTAGGGGACCTTGTTGAGTCTGGCCTTCAGGGGAGCTGTTTCCTCAATACCCCAGGCACCACTCAGCATTGCACGGGGCAGGGCTGTCCTTGAGTTCTAAGTCCTGGGACCTGGTGTTCAAATTCAATGGACTCACACACCCCACAGAGCCCATGTGCCCAGCCAGGGAGAACATGGGGTCTCTGACCACAAATGGGGTGCAGCCAAAGGGCACCCGGCTCCCCCTCAGCCCCTCACAGCATGAGGTTGGGGGTAGAGTGGTCCTGCAGCCCCCAGCCCCACACTGCTGGTGTGGAGTTGGGAGGGCACAGGAAGGGGAGGGCCCAAAGGCCGAGGACCCACAGGTGCAGAGTGAGGAGGGGCTGAGGCATCCAGGATAGAGGGAGGCCGGGCTGGAGGGCGGCTGAGGGTGGGGAGAGGCCGGCTCCTCACTTGTCCGCCCCCCGGTGTTAGAGATGCTTTCAGTACCTGTCTCTGCGGACCTTATTCTGTGGCCATGATTCTGGGAGGATGGAATCCTGAGGCCCGGTGTGCAGGGTCCCTGAACAAAAGCCCCACGGTGTTCGGGGCCAGGCTGCGTGTGGGATGAGGACAGGAAACGCAGGGCACAGTCGGGGAGGAGCCCAAGGAGACCATGGACGTGGCAGGAAAATCCCAGGCATGGCTCAGCCAGGGCCCCTGAGTCTGCGGGACCCCGAGGTGGGCACTCCCTCAGGGACCACCCAGGGCATCAGCACGGCTGCCTAAAGTCCTAAAAATACCTGCCTGGAAGGAGCCTGCTGTCGGCTCCCTGGTCTCCCCTTCCCCGTTATGGCTTCCCAGCTCCTGTTTTTCCCAGGAAGGACAACCCCCCATCCCGCATCCCCCAGAGGCACGTCCTGGGAGGGGGAGCAGAGATCCCGGGCGCCCTCCAAATGAGACTCCTGAAGTTTTCCAATCCATTTCCTTTAAAATAACTCTAAAAAAGTTTGATATATTAATTACATAAATACATAACATACACCATGTTACATATCCCATATGTCAATATTTACGCATGCATTATGTAAATAGACTTATGCCATATATTTATACAGATGTAAGCATGTATATGCGGCGGAAATGGACACATGACATGATAGAAACATTTGATCCCTCATGTTGTTTGGAAGAATTGCCTGTTACTAAAAATGGGACCATAAGCGGATCCAGAAAAGCATGTTAACACTTGGAGCTCTTTAGACACAACAATTACGTTGCTATTTAAATTTCAAACACGTTTTTTTGTTGTGGGGAATGTAATCTGGCAATTAGCAAATACTTCCAGGCATCGAGTACTCACTCCATGGAGAAACGGGACGCAGCGAATGGAGAATCCGAGTAGAAAGGACGCTGGGGTTTCCCCGCTGTACTTGTAAATGTGGATGGTGAGAAGGGAGTGGCTGTGGTCTCCGCGTTACTGGGGACACAGAGGCCGGGGCGGTTTCTAAAATATCAAAGTTTATAATACACGGGGAATTACGTTTCTGCAACCGTTTCTTTTTTTTTTTTTTTTTTTTTGAGACGGAGTCTCACTGTGTCTCCCAGGCTGGAGTGCAGTGGCGTGATCTCGGCTCACTGCAAGCTCCGCCTCCCGGGTTCACGCCATTCTCCCGCCTCAGCCTCCCAAGTAGCTGGGACTACAGGCGCCCGCCACCGTGCCCGGCTAATTTTTTGTATTTTTAGTAGAGATGGGGTTTCACCGTGTTAGCCAGGATAGTCTCGATCTCCTGACCTCGTGATCCACCCGCCTCGGCCTCCCAAAGTGCTGGGATTACAGGCTTGAGCCACCGCGCCCAGCCTCTGCAACCGTTTCTTTACATTTTATTTTATTTATTTTATTTTTTTTATTTTTTTTTATTTTTGAGACGGAGTCTCGCTCTGCCGCCCAGGCTAGAGAGCAGTGGCCGGATCTCAGCTCACTGCAAGCTCCGCCTCCCGGGTTCACGCCATTCTCCTGCCTCAGCCTCCCGAGTAGCTGGGACTACAGGCGCCCGCCACCGCGCCCGGCTAGTTTTTTTTTGTATATTTTAGTAGAGACGGGGTTTCACCATGTTAGCCAGGGTGGTCTCGATCTCCTGACCTCGTGATCCGCCCGTCTCGGCCTCCCAAAGTGCTGGGATTACAGGCTTGAGCCACCGCGCCCGGCCTCTTTACATTTTAAGTGAAATACTTGCTGTGAACAAGTGAGGAGATAAGAGTGAGGGGGTGGAGACTTCATGGAAATGGTTTAAAGCCCACCAGCATGGAGGTGGTAGGGGCACCTCCAAGCACAGGTGGCAAATCCTGAAAGACAGGAGCAGCAGTTAAGGGGGTTGCAGGTGAAGTTGGGGGGTGGCTGATTGTGGAGGAGTTTGTGGTGGGTGGGAGCCCGCCCTAGCCCAGACCCAGGATCTCAGGAGGATGAAGGACAGCAGATATGGGAGGTGGGGCTGGTCCCACAGGGCTGGACGGATCCAGGCTGCCAGGTCTGAGTTGGCCGAGGCTGTGGGGGCCCCTGTGTTACTGAAACCAAAGATGATTCTACCTCCCCCGGGAAGGTACGGGAGCCCAGTGAAGTTCGACTCTCTCATGAGCACCACACTCTTTAGAAAGCCCAAACACAGATTCTCTCCCTATTTAAAAACTTCTTCCACTTTCGGTTCCGTAAACACATCCTTCGCCTGCCTTCTGGGGACTGTTCCATGGCGTGTTAAAGGTTTGGGACTCTGGGACTTTCAGGACAGTGGGAAGGCATCACAAGCTGTGACAGAGGAGTGGCGATTCACCCACGGGGTCATTTCCTGGACATTTGTGAGGCTTAGGATGTGCCAGGCCTGGGACCAAACGCCTGCTGCACTCTCTCCTGCAGCCAACAGAGACCCTAGACAGCAGGCACGGCCCTCAGCCCCTTTCTCCAGATGAGAAAACCAAGGCTTGGACCTGCCCGAGGCCCCAGCCAGCGCCTCAGAGGGACGCCTGGGTCCTGGGGTCCTGGAGTCCAGGCTGGGTGAGCCCAGAGCCCTGCTCTGAGCAGACACAGCCTGCTGCTCTTCCACGGTTCTGGAATTAGAAAGCAACCGACACACGCTCTGAAAGCTGCTCAGCCCTTTGTCTTTGAAACAGCACCGATGTGGACGGTTCTGGGAGTTCCGGGGGGAGACAAAGTAACTGAGTCTTCCAGAGACTCAGTGAAACCTGCAATAGCTCTGGTCCATCCACAGACTTGGACAGCTTCCATCCAATTAATTACCAGAACAAAACGCAGAATCAGAAAACATCTTGGATTACAGGACTGGTTCGCAATACAATTTGACTCTTTCCACCTCCGGAAATTAGAAGTCCCATTAACAGCCTTTTAAGTTTGAAACAGCTGATTCCAGCTGAGCCTCCTGAATTAGCAGCACGTGCTGGCTGTCTCGTCTCAGGGCTCCTAGGGAGAGGAATAGTCACTCAGAAAATGAGGCCAGGGTGACGAGTGACACAAATGGACCCACAGCCTGGGACACAGGGGACACGTCCACATCCCATGGGAGCAAGGTGCACCCAGCTGTCTTCCCATGGGCATCTGCGGGCCCCTCCCTGCTCTGGGCTTCCTGGCACCGTCCTCCCTGTGGAACCTGGCACGCTGCCAGGAGAAGCTCAGTGGGCATCACGGGTGCTGGGTGGGGCCTCCCATCTGCCAGAGGCTTGGATGAGCCCTGGTGACAGCAGCCTGGGAGTCCTGGAGGGAACAGCTGAGGGGCTGTCTCTGCTGCAGGCCACATACCTGGCTTATCTGGGAGTCCCTGGCTCCCTCACTCTGTCCAGGTGGTCTGGTCTGGGTGGGGTTGACTCCACCCCCAGGTCAGGTGTGCTCCTGTGATCCAGACCTATGAGAGTAGAACATTCCATTCCCATGGCCTGGGCGATGGGTTCAGGGGTGGGCACTTGACTGGACCTGCTTGGAGAAGTCAGTCAGCTTCAGTGGACTTAGCCCCAAGGAGACACTGGCCTGGGAGGGCCCCGGACACAGGAAACCAGAGCCCTGAGGTCATGCCTGAGCTGCAGGATCACGCTGTGCCTGAAGCTGTCCTGGTCTGAGGATTTCAATGCATTTCCTCTGGTGCCTGGACTGGTCTGGGGCTTCTGTCACCCCCAGAGTCCTGACTCCTGAGCGCCCCCTGTGGCCTGTAGAAGAGGGTGGATGTGGACAGTCTCACACCCAGTGTAGCCGCCTGTGGCCACCCAAGGACAGTGATGTGGTGCTGAATTCACCTCCTGTGTGATGTCGGGACCCTGCTTCCCAACAGGGGCCTCCTCCCCAGAAATGTCTCTGGAGTCTTTGGGTTGCTGCTGTTGACACATGAGATCAGTCCTGCCGTCTGCTGCTGGCCCTGCTGTTGGTCACTCGGCTCCTGGCCACCATGCTGGGGTTTGAGCCCCACGGACGTCCCCATCTCTCAGCCCAGGCGCAGGAGGGACACAGGGAGTAGAGTGGGGTGATGCCTCCTTCACCTCCCAAGGCCCTGGAGTGAGTGCCGGGACAGTCTGGCCTCGCCTTCTGCCTCCCTGGGTGTTAACGCACCCAGGCAAAGCGTGCGGTTCAACGCCAAGGCCAGGGCCATGGGCCCTGCGTTTCCCTGCAGAGTCCCTGGGCTTCTCAGCCCATCACAGGCTTGAGGATCAGCACCTGCAGCCCGTGGTGGTGGTTTTCCCGTCTGTAAGCGGATTTGGGTTTTAGAGCTGACACTTTGTCACCGGGAGCACAGCCTGTCTTCTCCGTTCCTTTCCTTTGTGACTCAGAGGCCCTCTGCGGCTTGGTGGGAGGAAGGGGAATCGTCCTTGTTGCTGACGCCCTGTGACGGTTACTGGCTGGAGGGGGTGCGCATCGTGCCAGGAGCTGGTCCCTCATTCAACCTCACAGCAGCCCTCCCAGGCTCACTTACTGTGACTTTCACTCCCATTTCACAGACGAGGTCCCTGAGGCCCGGGAGGCTGAGTGGGCCGCCCTCCCAACTGGAGCGTGGCGGGGATTTGAACTCGGGCCTCGGGGCAGAGCCTGTTGCTGGCTGGGCTGGGCTAAGTTGACTCCCCAGGGCCGTCAGCCCCACTGCATCCTGACCGCTCAGGAACCGTGGCCAGCACTTTCCAGGCTCGAAGGCATGGGTGCTCACAGCATGCCCGAGGGTAGGTGTCATCGTCCTCACCCTGTGCACTCAATGTGTCTTTGCAGGGTGAGGGCCCTGCCGGGTCCTACTCTGGGCACCGAGGTACAAAGGGCAGCCCTCCTGCCCTGCCCTGGGAGGCTGCTGGTCTCCACCAAGATGCAGAGGGAGGTGGGCGAGGCCACAGCCCAGAGAGGGAGGGCAAGGTGGCAGGGGTGGGGTGTAGAGGGGTAGGACTGAGGGTGGCAGTGACACCGATGACCCCAGGTGAGGAGGGGCATGGACTCTCCTGCACATCAATGGGGAGCCACAGAAGCTTGTAGAGGAAGGTCATTCTGTCCCAGGTCCCCCAGGGAGCTGAGGCCTCAGCCACGTCCACCCTCACAGCTGGGCCCTCCGGCCCCTCCCGCCCTGGGAAGTGTGGCCTCTGTTTTTGGTGAGGTCACAGCTGCAGGGAGGGCCGGGGGGCCGGATGCTTCAGGTTGCAAACAGCTTCGCCCAGTACCCCCTGTTGCGGGGCAGAGGCCAGAGCTAGAAATAGACCCTCAGTGACCCCCACCCCAGCCACACAGTGCAGGCCTCCTGACCACAGGTCCTGGGCCACCCCTTCCTGCTCACGTGGGAGGGAACCCTGAGCTCGGGGGAGGCTGTTCCCCAAACAAGGCCGCCTTGTGTAGCTCTCTGAGGGCCTTTTATAATCTTCCCTCCCCCAGGACAGCCCAGCTGCAGCCCCTCCTCACCAGTGACCCCTGGGCCCTTCGCCTCGGGGCCAGGCAAGTGGGGAGCACACAGCAGTGTATGAGGAGGGAAAAGAGCCGGACTACAGGGACCCCAGCCGCCTGCCAGCCCCTCCCCTGCAGCCTCTCCTCCCAGATGCCGAGGCCCCTGAGCTGCCCCGTGCAGGGAGAGTGGCCAGGCAAGGCCCCGTGAAGCACAGGAGCTGTGGCAGCAGGAGAGCTGGGAGGAAGCTGTGGCTGCTGCCCAGCCAAGCAGAGACGCCGGCTGTATGCAGTCCTGGGCCACGTATTGGGTGTGGTCTTAGGAAATGTGAGGGTACACGTGCGTGCCTGTGTGTGCACATATGCATGTGTGTGTACACAGCCTCCGCCCACATATCATGTGTGTGAATTCAGGAAAAGTGTGCGTGTGAGTGCATGTGCTTGTGTGCGTTCTCAGGTACACAGCAGAGTGGTGGGTCTCTGCCGCCGCTGCAGGCTGGAACCCCTTGGGGGTGTGGTGGAGCGGGAACTCTGACAGGGAATGGCCAGTGGAGCGGATCCCTTGGGAAGCAGCCTGGCAGCGTTGCCCAGAGCTGAAGATCCACTTATCCGGATGCAGCAGTTCCACTCTGGGGCGTCTACACCACAGACAGGGGCATGTGTGTTCACCAGAAGGTGCTCTTAGCAGCATATTCGTGAGCGCCAGACTGGAAATTGCTGCAATGTGCATTAATCGTGCAGTGGGTACATGAGCGGAAATGGCCATGCTGGGCCTCCCTGTCCAGGGGAGCCCTGACCCCTCTCCCTTGCCCCGAGGAGAGGCCAAGGAGCAATTTCCAGGCCTGGGAGGGATCTGGCCATCCTGGGAGTGACTGGGGAGGAAGGAGAGTGCTGGCCCAGTCCACAGTGACTGCACAGCTCTCCCCGACACCTCCTCCTCCAGGAACAATAAGGGCCCTTGTGTCTGCCTCCCCCAGGGACAGTGTCCCAGTGAGTAACAGAGCCTGGCCTGGGAGGTGGCCCCAGGGCAGGCCTGGGTCCCAGTGGTTAAGTCTGGCCTCAGCCCTGGGGCTCTGGGCAGGGCTGAGGACGCCCCCGAAGGGCTGCAGTGAGGGGATGGAGCTCTCCGTGCACCAGACTGGACCTTCTGCCCCCTCCCCGGACAGCCAGCTCTGCCATCCCCTGAAAAGGGTCCCTGGGCTGTGGACAGGCACCGTATCATGCTCTGCTGTGTGGTCCTGAGGGGCACAACAGATGTCCCTTGGGTCCATCCAGCACTCACCTGCCTGTCTCTGTATTTCTCTGCCAGATCACCCTTACTTGGTGCACGTGATTCAGAGGTGGGGAGCCATGCCTTCCAATCAGCATATTTCCTGCTGTGGTCCTGGGATTGGCTCAGGAATGGCCATGTGACCCAAGCTGGTCCAATCAGAATGTGCCTGGGGTGGTCCTGGGATTGGCTCAGGAATGGCCATGTGACCCAAGCTGGTCCAATCAGAATGTGCCTGGAGTGGTCCTGGGATTGGCTCAGGAATGGCCATGTGACCCAAGCTGGTCCAATCAGAATGTGCCTGGGGCTTTTTCCGAAACCCCTAGGAAAGGGAGGCTTTTCTCGCAGTTGCTCAATTAAGAGGCGCTCTCAAAAAAAAAAAAAAAAAAAAAAAAAAAAAAAAGAAAAAAAAAGGAGCTCTCTGAGGGCCATTTCCAGGCCGCCTTCCCATCAGGGACACAGGCAAAGTGCAAGAGTCCTGAGCGTTTCCAGGGCTACAAAAATGTTTTAATTTCTTTTAAAATTAGAAGAAAATATGAGCTCTTAGGTCAAAGAAAGCATTTTAATATAAAATATTAACCTATTCATCTTTGTACCAGTTGTAAAATAGAAGTTTAAAGGTGATTTTATGGAGGAAGGAGCCCACGAATGCCAAAGGTCCCAGGGCCCATGGAAGCCACAGTGCAGCTCTGTCTGTCTCTGCCGCTGTACGGGAGGGGGCCTGAGAAGAGGATGGGGAGCCGATGCCCAGGGCCGGGTGAGGGTGAGGCTGGGGCGGTGCCAGTCGTCCACAAAGTCCTGCTGTGTGTGCACTGGCGTGGGCAACCTCATCAGAGCCCCGCAGCACCTCACCATGGTCATTTCACAGACGGGGAAAGCGGGACCTGGAAAGGTTAAGCAATGCAACCAAAGCCACACAGCTTGAAAGTGGTAGAGCTGGGTCTTGAGCACTGAGTTTGGCTGCAGAGTCTGAGCTGGGGAACCGCTGAGCTGCTTTCTGTCTGAGGGCAGGTTGAGCCTGGACCTGTCCTGATGCTGCCAGCCCCTTCCTATGGTGCTCGGAGGAGGGGGTTGGTGAAGCACCTTCTGTCACTTGCTTCCAAGAGAGCCCAGATAACACATGTGGAGTAGGGGCAGAGGAGAGCCGGGCAGGGGCAGAGGAGAGCCGGGCAGGGGCAGAGGAGAGCTGGGCAGTGGCTGCAGCAGCCAGGAAGCAGACCCTGCTCCGCTGGGACATCGGATTGTGTGGGCTCTACAGCCTTCACCAGCCTACACTTTCGCTCTGGGGTCTGGGGAGTCCTCCCCCTGCAGCAGGAGAGCAGGGTTCCCCAGAAGGTGAGTCCCACAGCTGTCCAGATGCTGTCCAGACGGCAGCTTCCTGTGGAGGAACCAGACATTGTCAAATTGGGGGGGCCTGGCTTCTTGGAGGTTTGCAGTGTGTGGCCAGTGTGGAAAAACTTGAAGACAAGGAAAGCCCTTTCGAACAGGATTAAGCAGGTGGCATGGTGGTGGTGGTGATTCCAGTACTGTGTGTGTGTGTGTGCGTGCATGCACGTGTCTGTACATATGCATTCATGTATGTATGTCTGGGTCTGTGTGTGTGGGTCTCTGTGTGTGCAGGCATATGTGTGCATGCATATGTGTACATGCGTTGTGTGCCCGTGTGTACACACATGTGTGTGCACCTGTGGAGCCAGTTCTGTGAGTCCCCCTGAGGGCCAGGAGGCCGTGGGCAGGGCTGGTCCTGGAGAGCACTTCGTTTTCTTTTCCACGCACTTTGGCTTCCCCTGCTGAGCGCACCCCCCTCCCCTTGGCTGGCTGCTTTCACCCCAGCCCTACTCCTCCTGTGCCCAAGAACCTCCTCCTCGTCTCTCCTCAGCCACACAGCTGGTGCAGCACAGCAGACCTGCACTGAAATGCATCGGGGAGCAAAAGGGAGGTGAAGTCAAACATCCCATCTGCTCCTGTCCTCGTCCTCAGGTTCACTGCCAAGTTCTGACACTGTAGACCCCCCACACTGAGGGCAAACGGCCTCCCTGAATACAAATCTCACTCCTGATTTGCCGTCACTGAGAAATTCTTTCTGGAAGGTGTTTATTGTTTCTCATTCGCTCTGCAAAATCATCAGTGTAGAGAGGAGGCCTTAGGAGTTTCCAGAATAAGGAAACTATGGAGCAGCGTCTCCTGTGGGTCTCTTGGGATGGCTGAATGGAATGCAGAGAGGGGAGGAGAGTGGAAAATAGTGCACACATTTTGGGAAAATTTCGAGCAGTTTTTCAGGAGCCTTGAGCCTTGGAGGAGGCAGAAAGGGAAATTATTTTCAGCTTTGTGTACACTGTTCTCTGAGGATAGCGCTTGTCTCTCAGAGACTGACTTTCTGAAGACGTTGTCTGTCAGATTAGAAGCCTGTATGAGATCCTAGTTAAAAATGCAAATTCCTAGGTCCCAGCCCAGACTCTGGGATCAGAATATGGAGCGTGAGAGACCCAGGTACTTGCCTCTCAGCAGCCTCCCACGTGATTCAGACGGTCACTAAAGTGGGAAGACCATGCTCCTGAAAGAGCTGATGGCATCTGCGCAGTTGAAGCATCGTTTGTCCGTTCGCTCGTTCAGCAAACGTCGCTGAGTCTCTTCAGGTGCCAGCACTGTTTCTGGTGCTGAACCGGGGCCCCACACTCACAGCATTCACCTTCCAGTGGAGGAGACAGCTTGTATCCATGGGAGTCCCCCAGCACTCTGAAGGGACATGACGGGTTAATTGAAGAGGGCTTAATAAAGGGCAGGGGTCGGGACCGAGGCTGTTTATGCCAAGATGGCAAAACCCAAGAGGTCTGTGGGTGGCGACGTCTGAGAATCTAGTGGCTGCCTGGAAATTCCGAGGCTCACCAAGAGCAAACCTGAATTGCTTTCCAGGCCACAGGTCTGTGAACAGCGTGGTGCAGAAGCAACTGCCGGAGGCCTCTCCACTCCCCAGGGGCTGGTGTGGGGGGCGGCTGTGGCACCAGGCGCTGCCGCATCCTGCAAGTGCACTGCCCCGTTATCAGTCATGGATGGCATCCAGAATTTCTCCATCATACTTGGACCCACCAAATCATCAGAGCAGCACAAACGGCCAATCAGAGGCCCTGGGGACAGGACCCAGAGCTGGGAGGTGCACAGGACAAGCCTGGCTCCCTGCATGCCTGGGGTGTGGCCCCCTCGATCTGGTCACTGTGTCTCCGACTGCCTGTCCTGGAACACGTGCCTGCCATGGTGTGAGGGTGCACAGGGAAGCCTGAGCCCTACCTGAACTTCAGAGACCAGGGGCATGGGAGGATCCCTGGGCTGATATCAGAAACGAGGGCATCAGTGCTGGCGAGAAAGTAAGGGGAGGCCCTGGCCCCCTGCGAAGGATCCTGTGAGTCCCCAGGTAGCTGCTCCCAGGACATGGCACTTGGCCCCCCTCATCCTCACAGTCTCGGACCTGACTCCTCCACGTAGCCAACACCATAGGATGTCAACGGTGTCTTTAAATCTATGAGGCTCCCAAACAAACTGTCCTCTTCCTGCCCCAGTGCCTTCCATTCCCAGAACATTCTCGGAGCTCTCACGCAAGCGGGACCGCCGTGGTCCTCAGCCGACAGTCCTGGGGTGCAGCCAGAGACCACACTGCAATCTCAGCCCTCTCCTGCCTGCCTGCCTCCACTCTAATCCCCACCCGCACTTGGTGCTCTGTCCCACGAAGCTGTGACTCCAGGAAGGACGTGGCTAACTGGTCAGGAGAAAGCCCACTCCAGGCCGTGCATTCAGGAGCTTTCCGTGGAAGGAGCTGGGTACACAGGTGGACGAGCAGGACACCAGCCAGGGGCTGGAAGACACTCCAGGGTCTTGGCAGTGGGAGCCTCCAGGACCCTGAAGGTTTATCTGAGCCACTGTGCAAGGGGGTGCCTGGCTCTATATGGAGACCTCCCCTTCCCCGGGACAGAGCGAGCTCCTTCTTGTGGGATTTCCATTAAAGCTACTCAGAACTTAGACGAGTTTCCAACCCAAGGGATTCATCATTTCACTAAAATGTATTTACTGAGCACCTACTGTATGCCACGTCCCATGCCCGGCATGAGAAACAGAGGAACAAGAAGGGCAGGGCACATCTGAGGAGCTTGTGTGCTGGGAGGCGGACAGGGTGGGTTCAAGGAGCAGGACGGGGCCACGTGACTCCTGGCTGGGAGGTGGATGGGATGGGATCCACAAGCAGGACAGGGCCACATGACTCCTGGCTGGGAGGTGGACAGGGCAGTTTCGAGGAGTGGGACATGTGACTCCTGGCTGGGAGGTGGACAGGGCGGGTTCCAGGAGTGGGACATGTGACTCCTGGCTGGGAGGTGGACAGGGCGGGATCCAGGAGAGGGACGGGGACACGTGACTCCTGGCTGGGAGGTGGACAGGGCGGGTTCCAGGAGTGGGACATGTGACTCCTGTTTGGGAGGCTTGAGCCACAGAGGAGGCTGGTGCCACCTTCTCTGGATGGAGGACAGGAGGACAGGAGGACACAAGTCTGTGGAGGACAGGAAGACACAAGTTTGTGGAGGAATCACGAGTTTGGTTTGGGCAGATGCAGGTTCAGCAGCCGTGAGGGCCCTGGATGGGTCTGCGTCTCCTCGCAAAGGAGTTGTTTATGACTCCAGTTATGCACCCACAAGTAGCTATACCAAGGTCTGTTTCCCAGCTACTGTGAAGCTGGATGTTTCTGGTGAACAGAGGCCACACCCGACGTGGGGCAGAAACACACATTCCATCGTTCTGAGCTGAAAGGGAGCAGCCTGGGCAGAGCACATCGTGGGGGAGCGGCCTCTGTTCCCTGCTGTGCCGGGCCGGGGTGACTGGCAGTTGATAAACAGCCCCGCTCCTAACAGAGAGCCCCGGAGCGGGAGCCGGCACGGTCGACGTGCCACTTATCTTAAGGCTTTCAGGGAGGAAAAATATATTTTTTAAAAAAGGTGCCGAGAAATGGACAATTATTAATGCAACTCTTTTATCAGTGACTTCACTTGTTTGCGAGGCAGGAGATGCTGACATACAAGAGTGAGGCCAGGTGTGCTTTGGAAGGGGCTGAGAAGGTGGCCAGGAGCACAGCGTGTCCCCTCAGCTGTCAATGGGTCTGCAGGCCCGAGGCCCTCTCTGAGGACAGCGTTGGGAGTAAGGGCCGCCGTGAGCTTCATTTAATTCACCTGACGTCTGGGGAAGCCTGGGGCTGGCTGGAAGAGCCCATACAAAGGGGTGTTGTGGGACCACAGGCTCTTGGCTCCCTAATGGTTCACTGGAAAGTCACTGACATGAGGAAGATTGAGTAACAGGAGAAAAGCACAAACATTTGCGTAACATCTATGCCTGGGAGTCTTCGGAACGAGGATCCAACCTGATGATAAGGTACGGAAGCTTCCACACCATCCTGAGGCACAGCGAGGAAGGCAGAGGACTCTAAGCACTGCCAGAAACAGGTCACGCTGCAAAGTCAGGCTCAGTGGCAAGACAGGGAAACAGCGGGAGAAAGGAAGAGGCTTGGCTAGCACAGGCAGCCTTGCTGTGGAGATGAAGCCTCCCTCGGAGAGGTTAGATGGGAAGTGTTTCTTTTCAGACTCTTAACAGTGTCAGACTCTCAATCTCTCCCAGATCTGGGAAAGGCATGGAAAGCAGAGGGGGCCTGGCTGCATTAGTGAAGATTCTCTATCAGAGGCCAGTGGCAGCTGTTTCAAATTATGTCAAGCAAATGTATTTTGGGGGCAAATATTTTAATTTCCTCCAGCATTCTCTGCAGTTCTCTGCTGGTACAGATGGCTCTGCCTGAGAGCCCAGGCAACAGCTCAGATCTCAGGACTGCATGGGGCAGCCTCTTCCAGGAGGCTCAGAGGTGCAGATGAGAAATGCCAGACTCTGTAAAATATTTGAAGAGATCTATTCCAGGCCAAATGTGAGGGCCATGACCTATGACACGGCCTCATGAGGTCCTGAGAACGTGTGCCCAGGAGGTTGGGTTGCAGCTTGGTTTTATACATTTTAGGGAGACATAAGACATAAGTTAATACATGTGAGGTGTACGTTGGTTGAAAGGTGGGACAACTGGAGGCAGGGTTGGGGGGCTATAGGAGGTCATAGATGGGTTCAAAATTTTCTGACTGGCACTTGATTGAGAGACTGAGGTTATTATTGAAGGACTTGGAATCAATAGAAAGGAATATATGGGTGGAGATGAGAGGCTGTGGAGACCAAGGTTCTTATTACATAGATGAAGTCTCACAGATGACCACCCTTAGAGGCAAAAGGTGGCAAATGTTTCCTATTCAGACCTTTAAAAGATGCTAGACTCTCTGGAAAAGACTGGGAAAGGGAACGGGATTCTCTACAGAATGCAAATTCCCTGACAAGAAACAGCTGTGCAAGGCCACGCCAAAATCTATTAAAGAAACATATTTTTGGGTAAAATACTTAGATTTCTTTCAGGGCCTGCTATCTGTCATGTGATGATTTACTAGATTAGGGTTGGATTTTTTTTTTTTTTTCTTTTGAGATGGAGCCTCGCTCTGTGTCCCAGGCTGGAGTGCAGTGGTGCAATCTCGGCTCACTGCAAGCTCTGCCTCCCAGGTTCAGGCAGTTCTCCTGCCTCAGTCTCCCAAGTGTCTGGGACTACAGGCGCCCGCCACCACGCCCAGCTATATTTTTTTTGTATTTTTAGTAGAGATGGGGTTTCACCGTGTTAGCCAGGATGATCTTGATCTCCTGACCTTGTGATCCACCCGCTTCAGCCTCCCAAAGTTCTGGGATTACAGGCGTGAGCCACCGCGCCCGGCCTGGAAATTCTTATTGCTACAAAGAGTCTGTTTGGTCAGTCTTAAAATCTCTGTTTTAATGTTAATGCTGGTCAGTTGTGTCAGAAATTCAAAGGGAGGAGGGTCTCATGAAGCCTGTCTGAACCCCCTTCCATCAGGGCCTGAGCCAGTGTTTCAGGTTGACTTTGGAAAGCCCGTGGCTGAGATGGGGGGTCCACTAGTTGGTTGGGGGCCTCAGAATTTTGACAGAGGTCAGCAGTGATCACATGGCTTCCCAGACCAAGTCACCCGTGGACGACAGGCCTGCTGCTGCTGGAGGGTGGCATTCTCACTTGGCCTGGAGGTAGCACAGGCAGCCGCTCTGTGCGGAAGTGTAACCAGCGTTAAAAGAAAAACCTTAGACAAGTTAAATTTAACAGAGTTTAATTGAGCAAAGAACAAGTTGTGAATTGGGTCACCTCCAGAGCCAGAGTAGGCTCCGAGGCTCCATGGCAGCCACGTGGTGGAAGATTTATGGACAGAAAAAAGGAAAGTGACCACAGAAAAGGGAGTGAGGACAGAACCCGCGGGGTTGGCTGCAGCTGGGACGGAACCCGCGGGGTTAGCAGCAGCTGGGCATTTGCCTTACTTTTAATTGGCTAGAACTCGGTGGTTGGCACGAGAGTAGGTTAGTCTGTTTACACATCCAATTAGGTTTCAGTTCTCTATGTACAGAGAAATCTTTAGGCTGAACTTAAAATACGTAAGGAGCCAGCTTTAGGCTAAACTTAATTTAACACCAGGGACCTCAGTTTTAAAAATCACACACTCTCTTTTTCTTCCCTCCCTCCCCTCTCACCCCTCATTCCTTCCCTCTCTGGACACTCCCCTCTAGCGATGCACACTTACCTAACTAGAATCTTGCTTAAGAAATCCTAGAGGCTGATCTCAAAATAAGCCAGGCACCGAGTCCCCATTGTGGATTCTCCTGCTTAGGGGAGATCATGACCAATGAGTCCACCACCACCGGGCCCAAGTCAGCATGCACCATCCAGACCTCCATCCACCCAGCACAGCCACTGGGGTGAGACACACAGGCCCTGCACCCCGCATGGCCCCCATGCATTTCCCAGCTCCCCATGGCACATTTGAACATTTAAGATGGTGCTTTAGAACACCAGCCACTGGGGTGAGACACACAGGCCCTGCACACTGCGTAGCTCCCGTGTCATGTTTCCCAGCTCCCTGTGGCGCATTTGCACATTTAAGATGGTGCTTTAGAACATCAGTCCATCTTCTTGGCTTGCTGGCTCTCCAATGAAAGCTGCTTTCCCTCCCGCCACCCCTTGGCCCTTGTGTCTGGCTTTTGAGTGGTGAGTCGCTGAACCTGGATTACAGAGGGTCTAGGGCCCAGCTTGTCCCTGAGGTTCAGACCCAGCAGGCCCCAGGCGGCTGCCACCAGGGACCCAGCTATGGTCTGAATGCTGTGTCTCCCCAAATGCATCTGCGGAAATCCTAACCCCCAAGGTGATGGTGTCAGGCGGTGGGAACTCTGGGAGGTGATGAGGTCGTGAGGACTGAGCGCTTTTTCTGGAGTTAGTGCCTTTCCAAAAGGGACCCTAGGAAGCTCCCAATCCCTTCCACCGTGCAACGATGTCGCCAGAAGGCGTCTTCCATGAACCAGGAAGTGGCCCTCATCAGAAGCGGACTCTGCCAGCCTCCAGAAAGGTGAAAAATAAATTTCTGATGTTTCTAAGCCACCCATTCTGTGGTTTTGTTTCAGCGGCTCAAATGCACTGACAGACGTGGATTCTAATGTGGCTTCTCGGGGTGGTGCACAGGTGCCCCACTGGTGCCATACCCCAGGCGTGGGCACGGGGCCTGTGCCCTTCACTCCACTCCGTGTCATCAGCACAGTGTGGACGAGTGCGGGCCCCGAAGTGCAAAATGAGAAAATCTTCCCCCAGTGCTGTAGATCCCCCCAGCCCAGCGGTAACCAGAGAGCCAGCGGCCCCGCAGCAGGACCCTAATGAGAACGGTGCCTGTGGTAGGAAGGACACCTTGGGCTGTGTGTACGTGTGCAGACAGGATACGTGGACATAGACGCTGGATTTCTGCTAACATAGCAGCCTCGGGCCCCAGGCAAGAGAGGGTCAGGTCTGGTCCCCAAATGAACAATTAGAGAGGTTACTTTCGAGAAGAGAGCCAGTGGCAAAGTAACTTAATTCTGCAAAGTGTCACGACTCAAGACTTAGGCAGGTGGCGGGAGGGGGTGGGCGGCTCCCAGCGGAGCGGGGAAGGGGCAGGACCCCCATGATGTCAGCCGCCAGGTGGGGGAGACTGAGGGGGGGACCCCACCCCGGGGGATTTTTCCAGGGTCTCGACAGCACTGCAGGCTCACCCCATCACGATTTGGAGCACGTGGCCCTGGGTTTCCCCTGGGCTGGTGGGCCATTTGGTGGGGCACAGAGCCAGAAACAAGTGCACCATGGATCATGCGGCATGGCCACAGGGCCTGGGGGCACAGAGCCAGGGCACAGGGATCCTGGGCCTTCTTGTGCAGGTGGGTGGCGCCATGCTGGGCAAGGGGAGCAGGCACCCCCGCCGGTACAATGGATTGGAACAAAGGGCCCCTGAGTGGACTCAGCCCATGTCACAGCCGTGTCTGGGCAGCTGGGTGCAGGCTGGACGGAACCCCACACACCCCCCTGTGTGCCTGAAGGGCCTCTGGTTGGCTTCCCTCTGCCCCAGCCCATGCGAGGCATAGTCAGCATGAACTGAGCGAACTAGCATGGAGCCTCCGCTCTACTGAGCCCCAGAGCTAGATCTGCAGAAAGCAGAGGCTCATTTAGACCCCAAATACCCACCTACCCAAGGCACTAAGACTTTGGTTGGTTGCAGAGGAACTGAGACCCAGGTTATTTTTAATGAGTGAAATAGAGGAGATGGCTTCGTTACGGTCTTCCTGTCCCAGACACTGTCTCCCTCCCATCTCCACTGTGCACACGCGAGCCCCAGGCACCTGCCCTCGTTCCACAGGCACATCAGCCTGCCTTGTGAAGGCTGCTGCAGCTGTAGCAGGTGCCTCGGAGGCTCTGCCCTGCCCACATGATGCTCCTGTTCCAAGAAACAGCCCACAGCCCGACCTGCGAACTGGCCAGCCTGCAGTGTGGCCCACGTCTCCAGGAATCTGCTGTCTTGCGCCTTTGGCCACACCTCCACTGTCACCTCCACTGTCACCTCCACCGTTCTTGGGAGCATCCTTGGGCTTCAACTTCTCCATACTGTGCTGCAAATGAAGTTAGTTCCCTTGGGAAGAGACCTGGAGCCCTCACTTTCACCCTCCCCTGGGCAAAATCGCTGAGCTTCCGCTCTGGAGCTGGAGCTGTGTGTAGGGACATTGCCTGCTTCCTGCATCCTGTCCCCATCTTAGGGCCCCAGGACTCTATCCAGCAGGCTATGGTGTGGGAAGGGATGCTGTTTAAACAAGAAGGCAGAGGAGCTAGCAAGGGGGCCCGAGGGGCGTCCAGAGCCATGGGAGAAAACCAGGAAAGGTGAACGACAGAAAAGGCAAGAAGAGAGAGGGTGCTGGGAAGAGGAGGCCGGCTGCCCCCGCTCTCCCCTGCAGGTGGCTTTGTCATCTTTCCTCTGCTGGTCTGACTTCTCTGCACCTCTGTCCATGAGGCAGAATGTGCTCCCCGCCCAGCACACAGCCCCTGAGATTCCTCTTATCTTGCTTACGAGGCAGGCTCAACCCGAAACAAGACTCTTGGCTCCCAGGACAGGTGGCCAGGGGGAGAGGCCTACTTGTGTCAGGGGTCACCAAAGGTCCAGTCAACTGTGCCCTGGAGGGTGGGGCCTCCTCACAGACAGGTGGGATCTGGGACCACTGCGGGCAGACACTTTCCAGCTCCTTCAGACAAACCTGCTCCAACAGACCCAGAGTTGCCATGGGCCGTAAAACAGTGGAGATGCTCCTGTCCCACTGCAGCTCTGCAGGCACTTGATTAATTTCTGAGGTTGACCATCAGAAGCTTCACATTCGTGGACGAAGACAGAGACGACCTCCACCAACAGGGCGACAGTGTTGTCTTTTTACGCCTTGTCCCCTGCCCGTTGGGCAGGTGAAGCTACAGCTGTTTCTTTCATGCTGCTCGAGTTAAGGCTACAGGAACACAAGGCCCACGGCACCTGTTTTGTAGCTGAGTTCTCTAAAGCTTTCCATGATGGCCCCATTGCCCTTCTCTCATGATCAGAGGTGCCAGCGTCACCAGCTGCTTCCCTGGGATGCCCTGCAATGCTGCCAAGGAGCCAGGGATGGCTCAGGGTCACCTTCCCACCAAAACCCCACAGCGAGGTCCCCAGGGTCTCTCATGGTTTGCTGCAGGCAGCCACATTCCTGCCTCCAAGTACTCATTTTTGAGACAACAGGGCACTGCATTGGGCTTTAAATGGATCAGCTAGGTGAGCGAGCCCTGCTCAAAACGCTGCTGGAACAGACAGGATTACATTCATTTTAGTGGCTGAGTAGGACCCCGTGGTGTATGGACACCACATTTTCTTTATCCACTCAGTAGCCGATGGGCAGCAGCTCGGATGGAGCCAGGGGCATTATTCTAGGTGAAGGAACACAGGCGTGGAAAACCAAAACCACATGTTCTTTTTTGTCAGAGGGAGCTAGGCTGACTACGCAAAGGCATATGGAGTGACGTAATGGGCTTGAGAGGCTCAGAAGGAGGAGGGCCGGATGGGGGCTAGGGATAAACAGACTACACGCTAGGTATAGTGGACACCCCTCAGGTGACGGGGGCACCAGAATCTCAGAATTCACCACCACACAATTCATGCAGGTAACAAAAACCACCAAAATACGATTGAAATAAAAAAAAAAATCTGTAAAATACAAAAAACAAACCAAAAATTTTTCTTTCTTTCTTTTTTTTTTTGAAAATCAACAAATTTGATTTGCCTGTTAGGTCTCTGACCACAGTCTGGCCAGAGGAGTCCTTTGCAGGCTGAGCAGGAGGGGCGGCCCCAGCCTCCCCCTGGAGGCCCCTCACGGAACTGCGTGGTTCTGTTCTCAGAACCACAGAAGCCATGTCTCAGTGCGAATATGGGGTGTTGGCTTGGCTCCCCCAGAGATTTTAAATGTAGAAACTCCCCAGGCAAAATAGCTGCGTTGTCTATGCCGGAACGTGCCTTAATGATGTTCCTGCATTAGCCAACACCTGCTCCATACCAAAGACAAAATGGTGGTGAGGAGGTGTGGGGAAACGAGAGACAATATCCTAAACTGGGCTTAAACATAAGTGATCACACATGGTGTTGGGCTTTAACGTAAATTATGCGCGTTTCCATGGACACAACGCAGAAACCAGACGAAGGCAGTACATGCCGAATATAAAGTATTTAATTCTAAACAGTAACAGATTTTAAACTGTTTATTCCCAGAATTGCTTAAAACAGTCACATGGCAAAAACAAATGCCATTAATATGCTTTTGTTTCTCTCTCATTTGTCCATTGCATTGATTTCCTCTGAAATGCAAATAAAACAATTAAAATTGATATCGAATGCAACTGAAGAGAAGCAAAAATCTCAAGCCCCAGTGGTATTTGTAATCAGAACTAACCCATCATAGCTAAGAATTAAGGAAGAATTTATGCTCGGACTATAATGTTACTAGTTGAGGACCTTCAATTCTTTATTCATCTATTTAAATGATCTTTGTTGAACATTTCTAAGAATGAAATTCTTCACTTATAGTTTCTACCACTCAATTTTGTAATAAAACAAAAATGTCAGACCATCCAGACACATGAAAAGGCCAAAATGAAGTATCCCACAAAGACTTTCGGAAGGTAGAAAAACAAACAAACAAACAAACACAATTCATCAAAAAAAACCCCAAACTACTGATGTTGAGATAAATCACAAAAACAGTCTGAGGATGAATGAAAGACAACCAGCCCCTCCTAACCTCCCAAAGTGGTAACTATGATAAATTACCATGGGTGACAGTGACTCACCCTCCGCCACTGCTGGAATCTGTGGCCTGTACACAAAAGAGTCAGGAAAACAACTTGAAGGACCATGTGGGTGAGAAAGAAAAGGAATTCTGCGTGCAGAGGAAGATGCTTCTCTAAGGTCTGGACAGCCTTCCTGCAGGCATCCCTGGTCCAGTGTGACCACAGATGCAAGCACCCGACCAGCCACCGCATGCAAAGGGAGATCTTATGGCCGTCACACTGAGCATACATCGAAACCAGTGACCCAACACCATAGGGTCCCTGCCCTGGGGCACCTGCACTCCGTGTGAATACACAAGACACACAGAGTTTGAATTAGTAATCTCATACTGGTGTTGGTATGTTTATAGTTCATAAAATACCTCCCCATCCATCATGTTTGCTCACAAGCCTGTTTAATATTAAATGAAATCACAGATTTTCAGAACTGGAAGGAACTTCAGAGGACAGCGAATCTAATTTCAACTGACTCAAGACGTGCCTAAAAATAGAAGATGAAACAGAAATTCAAAACAATGAAGACACAGGCAGAACAGGAATAGTCGTCAGTGGATGTACACTCACTCACTTCTCTTCCTCTTAACTCCCACAGAACCCCCCAGGTAATGTCGGATCCAAAATGTATGTCTATGATTCCACTGAGATTAGGTTGAGATCAGTTAATGCCAGAGTTAAACTGCAATAGAATACTAATTGGCAAGTTTGAGAGGATGACTGGGAAGAATTTGAGAGGGGAAACAGATGGATGTGGCCCTCCATGTCCGTGGGCCCCACATCCTTGGACCTCAGATCAAAAATATTAAAAAATAACCCAGGGCTGGGTGTGGTGGCTCACGCCTGTAATCCCAGCACTTTGGGAGGCCGAGGTGGGCAGATCACTTGAGGTCAGGAGTTCAAGACCAGCCTGGCCACCATGGTGAGACCCCCGTCTCTACTAAAAATACAAAAATTAGCTGGATGTGGTGGTGGGCATCTGTAATCCCAGCTACTTGGGAAGCTGAAGCAGGACAATCACTAGAACCTGGGAGGTGGAGGTTGCAGTGAGCCAAGATCACACCACTGCACTCCAGCCTGGACAACAGAGTGAGCCTCTGTCTCGAAAAACAAAAAACAAACAAACAAAACCCATTAAAAATAACAATACAACAATAAAAAGTAAATAAAAAAGCAGTGATAACAACTATTGACATGGTATTTATGTTACATTAAGTATTACAAGGAATGCAGAGACAATTTAATGTATACAGGAGGATATGCAAATAATACACCATTTTATAGAAGAGACTTGAGCATCCTCAGAGTTTGGTATCCACGGGAGCCTCAGAACCGACCTCTGGAGGATACTGAGGAACGACTATAGTTTGAGAAAGTTGGTGAACTTGTGCAGTTGGTAAACGGGGCACAAGAACAGTTTCACAACAGTATTCTAGGTTGCACAACAATGTCAAATGTTCCTCTGTCTGGGCATGAAACTGCCTGTGCAAAAATTAGAACTGAGAAAATTACGACAGTGAAACAGATGTGACCTAACTGACTCCATCTTGCTTCTTACCTCCAAGCTGTCCTTGTTCATTCCTGGGCGTAGGCTGAGCTTACTCTGGAAGGAACTTAAACTTTGAAACAAAGATGATAACAGCTCTTTCCCAAAACAAAACCCCTTCTTGCCTAGAGACTTGACTGCCTTTGCTGGACTTACAAATTAGAAGATTAGAAATTATGGTTTATGGTCACTTGCCGTAAAACCTGAGATCAGTGCTCCAGATATTCCGCAGACCCTGCATTCTGATGCACCAGCTAGCTCTACCCAGAAAAGTAAACGGGCTCATCTGGTCTTGTGGCCCCTCCCCAGGAACCGACTCAGCACAAGATGACAGCTTTGACTTTCTGTGGTTTCATCTCTGACCCTACCAGTCAGCACTCCCCACTTTCAAACCCTCTACCCACCCAATTATCCTTACAACCCCTAATCCATGCATTTTTGGGGAGGTTGATTTGAGTAAAACCTCCATCTCCCACACGGCGTGGCTGGCCTCACGTCAATGAGACTCTTTCTGGACTGCAATGCCATGGTCTTTATTTGTGCAGTGGGCAGGAAGAATCCACTGGACGATCACAGGCACTGTTAGCGGACCCAGATTTTCAGTTATGCATCTGAATGAGACCTTGGCCCGGAGGGGAGAGAAATGTGAGCGCAGTTCCAAAATTACACTCGCTAGCAGAAAAGACCTCCCTCACCTGTTGAGATGCTCCTGTCCCGAAACCCGGGGGAATGTCCTTAAGGAAAAAGTTGGAAAATATTAGATACGGGAGAGCTCCAGGAGAATAATGAAAAACAAAACAAAAACCCTGGAGATGATGATGATTTTTGTGGTTGTTTTGTGCTTGTTTTCCAACCTTAGAAAAGTCTTGCTGGGAAAAGAAGGGGATGAAAAGTTGCTTGGAGTTGAGGTTTTTAAATATTATTGTTGATGGTGCAGGGACTTTCTTGTTTCTGAGGTTTGTTCTTCTAAAAATAACAAAGTAGAGCAGGGGAAGGAAAGAGGCAACTGAACTCGGCGTGGGCTCTGTGGGGTCAGCAGGAATCACCCTCTCCAGGGTTAAAGGTGAGGGAAGTGTCAGAGGCATTGGAACCACAGCGACTCCATCTTAAACAGGGGCTGGGAAAGACGAGGCTGAGACCTACCGGGCTGCATTCCCAGATGGTGAAGGTGTTCTGAGTCACAGGATGAGAGAGGAGGTCAGCACAAGATACAGGTCACAAACCCAGCTGATAAAACAGGTTGCAGTAAAGACACCAGCCAAATCCCTCCAAAACCAAGATGGCTACGAGGGACCTCTGGGGTCGTCCTTCTCGCTTATCAGTGACATGATGGTTTTAAAATGCCATGAATAATCATGAGTTTTCCGGGAAAGGGGTGAGCAATTTCCAGAACCGAGGGCTTCTCCTGACTTTTAGACCACAATCCACCCTTGTTTAGCATATAATCAAGAAAAAACTATAATTAGTAGAGCAGCCCACACTACTGCTGGGCCTATGGAGTAGCCATTCTTATATTCCTTCACTTTCTTAATTAACTTCCTTTCACTTGATGGATTCACCTTGAATTCTTTCTAGCACGAGATCCAATAACCCTCTTGCAGTCTGGATCAGGACCCCTTTCCGGTAACAGAAGGGCTGTGAGTGAGTGACAGGTCCCGGCTCCCAGTGGGTCAGCAAACGGCTCTCAGTGCCCACCCACAGCCATGTTTTCTCTTGAGCCTTCTAGAAATTTTGATATGCAGAGAAAACCCCTCTCTCACTTTTATTTTGGATGAACTAGGATTAAACACTACAATTTTTTAAAAATCAAAGAAAATTCTGAAGGTGGGGTTTATTCCTTCTTCTCTCAGACTTTTAAATTTTTTTGTTCTTTGCGTTAAGAATCTTCCAAGTGCAGGAAGCAGAGTTCCTCAAAATTCTGATCCCAGAGGCAGCTCTGGATTTCTGCGAGGCTTTGTTGGAGCTGAGTTGATGTTTAGATCTAAGCTGCTTCCTCCACCAGAAGCAATTATTCTGCAGTTCGGGCTGACGAAGATGCACAGCCCTGTTTGTGGTTTCCATTACTTGCCATCCACCGTCACCTACTCTGCAGCTCGTGTTTAAAATTTAATTTTTCTTCCCTGGCAACAGGCTATTTGGCTGAGACAGAATGTCATATTGAAGGGTATAGTAGGAATTCTTAAATGCAGCTGAGGTTCTCTGGATCTCACCAGGATTTGTTTTTACTCTTTCTGAAAAGTTGCACAGCGAGCTGTGGTGGGCCCCTGCAGAGCTGGCTGATGCTGAGTGGATGTCCCTCCCATGGTGGGACAGTGGGAGGGCACAGGGCTTTGTGACGGGCTCAGCAGTGTAAGAGTGCCAGGCAGGCAGGGGTGTGGGTTGGAGATCCTGGGCTTCAGTCCTGTCTGCAGGCTTCCGTGGCTGTCAGGAGGGTGGGCTCGGGGAGCTGGAGCATGGGAGCAGGGTCTTTGCTGCAGCAGGCAGAGGCTGTAACCACTTTCTTGCTTGGGTGACTGAAAGTGAGACTCTGCGTTTAAAGAGCCTGAGCTGCCAGATCTTCCCTGGAGTGCTGTGGAGGAATGAACCCAGGCTGGGAAGCTCGGCCCCAAGATTTCTTTCTGGTGTACGCGCCCTGTGAAATCCCCTTCTGTTGAGTGTGGGAGGACTTACGAACCGGATACAATTTCACTCTTGTGATTAGGTTATGGCTTTTTTGGCAAAGAAGAGATTTTTCAGATGTAATTATAGTTGCTAATCAGTCGATTTTGAGTTCATCAAAATAGAGATTATCCTGTGTGTTCTTGGTCGAATCAGATGAGCTCCTTGGAAGTCGTACAACTCACTCCTGGAACTGAGCCTCCAGGCCATGGGCAAATTCAGGCCCTCGAAGAGGCCACAAGTAGGTGTCTCAGCTAACAGGTCCAATGATGGCTGTTATAAAAGGAAAATAAAGGTCTGGACCTTCCCTGAGTTGGAGATTCAAAGCCGCAGTCTCTCCCCGTTGCTGGGTATGAAGAAGGAAGTTGCTGTGAGCTCTACAGCTGCAAGAAAGTGAATTCTGCCAACATCCTGGGAGGCTTGTATATGGGTCTTACAGCTGAGCCTTCAGACGGGAACAAGGCCAGGCAGCACCTTGGTTTCAGCCTCGTGAGGCATGAGCAGAGGACCAGGTTGGCTGGGTCAGGACTCACACCTGACTGAAAATGTGTTGTTTTATGCTGCTAAGTTTGTGACGACTTGTATACAACATACACCCCTAAAATAGGCCCCAAGGCTGTGCAGAAACACTGGAGTGCCTGACCTGGGCCCCAAGACCGTGTGGAAATGCTGGAGTACCTGGCCCAGGCCCTGAGGCCGTGTGGAAACACTGGAGTGCCTGACCTGGGCCCCAAGACCGTGTGGAAGTGCTGGAGTAGCTGACTGATACGGTTTGGCTGTGCCCTCACCCACATCTCACCCTGAGTTGTAATAATTCCCACAGGTCAAGGGTGGGGCCAGGTGGAGATAATTCAATCATGGGGGTGGTTTCTCCCATATTGTTCTCATGATAGTGAATAAGTCTCATGAGATCTCTTGGTTTTATAAAGGGCAGTTCCCCAGCACAAGCTCTCTTGCCTGCTGCCATGTAAGACACGACTTAGCTCTTCCTTCTCCTTCCCCATGATTGTGAGGCCTCCCCAGCTGTGTGGAACTGTGAGTCCATTAAATCTCTTTCCTTTACAAATTAGCCAGTCCCAGGTATGTCTTTATTAGCAGTGCGAGAACAGACTAATGCAGTAAATCGGTACCGGTGGAGTGGGGGTGCTGCTGTAAAGATTTCCAAAAATGTGGAGGTGACTTTGGAACTGGATGACAGGCGGGGGTTGGAACAATTTGGAGGGCTCAGAAGGCAGGAAGATGTGCAAAAATCTGGAACTTCCTAGAGACTTGTTGAATGGCTTTGACCAAAATGCTTATGGAGATATGGACACTAAAGTCCAGGCTGAGGTGGTCTCAGATGGAGATGAGGAACTCGTTGGGAACTGGAGTAAAAGTCACTCTTGCTATGCTTTAACAAAGAGACTGGCGGCTTTTTACCCCTGCCCTAGAGATCTGTGGAACTTTGAAGTTGAGATAAATGATTTAGGGTCTCTAGGAAAAGAAAATTCTAAGCAGCGAAGCATTCAAGAGGAGGCAGAGCATAAAAGTTGGAAAATTTGTAGCCTGAAGATGTGATAGAAAAGGAAACCTTATTTTCTGGAAAGAAATGGAAGCTGCAGAAATTTGCATAAGTGAGAAGGAGTCAAATGTTAATAACCAAAACAACGGGAAATGTCTCTAGAGCATGTCAGAGACTTTCACAGCAGCCCCACCTATCACAGGCCTGGAGGCCTAGGAAGGAAAAATGATTTTGTGGGTTGGGTTCAGGGCCCCCCTGCTGTGTGCAGCCTCAGGACATGGTGCCCTGCGTCCCAGCCACTCCAGCCATGGCTCAAAGGGGCCAAGGTACAGCTCAGGCCATGGCTGGAGAGAGGGAAAGCCCCAAACCTTGGCAGCTTCCATGTGTAGTTGAGCCTGTGGGTGCACAGAAGTCAAGAACTGAGGTTTAGGAACCTCCACCTAGATTTCAGAGGATGTATGGAAATATCTGGATGTCTAGGCAGAATTTTGCTGCAGGGGTGAGGACTTCATGGAGAACCTCTGCTAGGGCAGTGTGGAAGGGAAATGTGGGCTTGGAGGTCCCACACAGAGTCCCCACTGGGGTACCGCCTAGTGGAGCTGTGAGAAGAGGGCCACTGTCCTCCAGACCCCGGAATGGAAGATCCACTGACAGCCTGCACTGTGAGCCAGACATTCAATGCTAGCCCGTGAAAGCGGCCAGGAGGGGGGCTGCTGGACCCTGCAAAGCCACAGGGGCGGAGCTGCCCAAGGCTGTGGGAACCCACGTCTTGTATCAGCATCACCTGGATGCAAGACATGGAGTCAAAGGAGATCATTTTAGAGCTTTAAGATTTGACTTGCATGGGGCCTGTAGCCCCTTTGTTTTGGCCGATTTCTCCCATTTGGAATGGCTGTATTTACCCAATGCCTGTACCCCTGGTGTATCTAGGAAGTAACTAACTTGCTTTTGATTTTACAGGCTGATAGGTGGAAGGGACTTGTCTCAGATGAGACTTTGGACTGTGGACTTTTGAGTTAATGCTGAAATGAGTGAAGACTTTGGGGGACTGTTGGGAAGGCATGACTGGTTTTGAAATGTGAGGACATGAGATTTGGGAGGGGCTGACTGACTGATACGGTTTGGCTGTGTCCCCACCCAAATCTCACCTTGAATTGTAATAATCCCCATGTGTCAAGGGTGGGGCCAGGTGGAGAGAATTCAATCATGGGGGCGGTTTCCCCCGTGCTGTTCTCATGGTAGTGAATAAGTCTCACGAGATCTGATGGCTTTCTAAAGGGCAGTTCCCCTGCACACATTGTCTTCCCTGCCACCATGTGAGACACGACTTTGCTCTTCCTTTGCCTGCTGCCATGACTGTGAGGCCTCCCCAGCCATGTGGAACTGTGAGTCCATTAAACCTCTTTCCTTTGTAAATTACCCAGTCTTGGGTATGTCTTTATTAGCAGCATGAGAACAGATCAATACGCTGACCTAGGCCCCAAGGCCCTGTGGAAACTCTGGGGTACCTGACCTAGGCCATGCTGCAGCACTTTTATGACACATGAATGACCCCATTTCCCATGACCACCACAAGCCTTGGGGGTGCCCGTGGGGTCCTCCCTTCACTGCAGCCCTGCCACACTCCTGACGATGCCCATGGTGTGTTTTCTATGGGGCAGCTGTGAGAGTGGGGGTGCTACCGTTGACAGGGCCCTGACTTAAGGGCGAGGAAGGGGTGGGGAGGCAGCACTGTGGCAGGATGGATGCGGCGGGCATTGGAGGGGGCAACACATCATCCAACGGTGTTGTCTCCCACCCGCACTGGCAGGTGGACCTCCCCAGACAGACACCTCATCTGCTCTGCTCGCCGCTGCCTTCCCGGCACACAGCAGGTGCTCAAAATGCATTGCTGAACGAGTGAATAATTGTGACCCAAATGGGAGCAAACACGCAGCGGCTTCACGTGTATCTATTTTCCTTTATCAGAAGTACTTCATAACGACCCGCTTACTTCAAGTAAACTTAGTGGGATGAAGTGTGACTCATCTGAAATGATATAATTTACTACATTTAGCATCAACTGCAATCAGGGATATTGCTCTGAGCCTTGGAGCCTGAAGTCTGCAGGTGGGGTAACCGGGAGGCTCCTGCTTCTGCTAATTAGCAAAATGGGCATTTTATTTCCTGCTGACAATGCCTAGTGCATGGATTCAGGGAAAGACTGAATTTGGCCCCAGGCCTTCCTTTGGATCTCAGGCCAAAGGAAGAGTGAAGGTGAGGACAGGAGATGCCCTGCAAGGATTCTCTCTGCTCATTCCGCAGTGAACAGCGCGGCCAGGGCTTCTCTGCTCATTCCGCAGTGACCAGAACGGCCAGGGCCTCTCTGCTCATTCCCCAGTGACCAGAACGGCCAGGACCTCTCTGCTCATTCCGCAGTGACCAGAATGGCCAGGGCCCCTCTGCTCATTCCGCCGTGAACAGCGCGGCCAGGGCCTCTCTGCTCATTCCCCAGTGACCAGAACGGCCAGGACCTCTCTGCTCATTCCGCAGTGAACCGTGCGGTGACGGCCTCTCTGCTCATTCTGCAGTGACCAGCGCAGCAAGGCCCTCTCTGCTTCAGGCGGCGTTGCAGGGCTGGGCGCCTGCCCTGCAGAGCTTAGTGTCCCTCTGGGGTGAAAGACCCCTAATACAGCCCCTGCAGTACAATGTGATGGACGGCATCATGGACACGGGGTGGGGGGCGCCTGACCATCCTGGGGGTGGGGCCCAGTGCAGGCTCCAAGAGGTGACATCAGGGGAGGCCTCAGGGACACAGAGGAGTCAGCCCTACAGAGGAAGGAGGAAGGACGCTCTGAGCAGGGCAACAGCAGAGGTGCTTTCCCAGAGCGCAGGGCGTGTGTTGAGTAGACACCAGGGGCTCCAGGGCAGAGAGGGCTGTGACCCAGCGTGCACACCAGAAGGGCTCTTGGGATGCCGTCTGTGTATGTGTGTGTGTGTGTGTGCACATGCACCCAGAGGTGAGCAATGCCATAGGCAAGGAGATGGGTCAGAACCTCACTGCTCCATGGGCGTCTCTGGACCAGTGTCACTGCCACACCAGGGTGGTTAGAAATGCAGGACCCGGAAGTCTGGATCGGAACCCAGCTCGATAGAAATGCAGGACCCGGAAGTCTGGATCGGAACCCAGCTCGAGCTCGATAGAAATGCAGGACCCGGAAGTCTGGATCGGAACCCGGCTCGATAGAAATGCAGGACCCGGAAGTCTGGATCGGAACCCAGCTCGATAGAAATGCAGGATCCGGAAGTCTGGATCGGACACTCACGGCTCGATAGAAATGCAGGAAGCCCGGAAGTCTGGATCGGAACGCCAGCTCGACCTAGAAATAGCAGGACCCGGAAGTCTGGATCGGAACACCAGGGGTCGCTCCAGGGATGGAGAGAAGGCAACTAACAGAGTGAGAAATGCGGGCAGGGGGCCTTCAGGGCTCAGTGTTAGAGGGAAGGAGAGAAAGGGTTTCCTTTTAGTTGTGCACAGGAGTTGATGAATTCGATCCTGGAAATGTTGGATCTGACATGCCTGCGGGGAATCCCTTCAGACAGGACTGGAACTACTCGGTAAGGAGATCAAGCGATCTGGGTGGGAGACTTTAAAGGCTGATGGGAAAGATGCAGGGAGGGTGGCTGAGATTCGGTAGGGAGGGGAGTGGAGGGCTGGGGCACAGGTGCCTGAGGAGGACTGGTGGCCCCGGATGCACATGTGGTGACGGGCAGGAAGGAGGTGAGGAGGGTGGAGCTGAGGTGAGGAGTGCAGAGCTGAGGTGAGGAGGGCGGAGCTCTGCCTGCTGGGCTCCCTTCTCTCCACGGAGTGGGGACCAGGTCACCTGTGGGACTGAAGTCAGAGGCTGGGGCAGGAGGCCTGAAGCTGTGGGGCAGCTGGGAGGTGACTGGGCATGCAGTGTTCCCGGGAGGCTCTGGGGGAGGCCCTGTCATGCCTGGAACCAAGACAGAAGGCCAGTGGGGTCTGAGAAGCGCCTCCAGCAGAAGCTGCTGGCTCTGAGGGGGGCCTTCTCCAGCCCATGCTGGGGGTGGCATCGCTTAGAGGTTGTCCAACGTACAGTTCATTGACTGGGTCTTGTTTGTTCTGCTCTCTGATCCTGAGGCCAGAGACAATCTGTCTTCCCATCCCCAGAGCTAGTGGTGTCTTGTCTGTGGCGTTTAAGTGCTACCTGGTGTCAGAGATCCTGGGATGGAGCCATCTATCTGTTCTTGGAGCTGGCAGGCCAGACTACATTTCCAGCACCTGGCAGGTTCCTAGAACATATTTTGGGGTGAACTCTGCTAAGCTCTTGCTGAATTTTTCACCCAGAAGTTGGAAGCATGGAAAACAGTTCCGCTTGGCAGTTTCCTTACCGTATACTGGAGGGATCCTTGCTGCTCCTGCTTCCAGAATCAAGGCCAATTCTATCTGGACCTATTTAGGACCCAAGGTCTCTTCAGACACCCAACATTACTAGAAAGTTCCACATTCCTGAGCAAGATTTCCAATGTAATTGCTGGGCGATTAGGGTGACTGGCAGAGAGGCCCATGGTGTGTGCCTTCCAAAAAGATTCCTTGTTCCTTCCAGCAGCGAGTCCATGATAAGGTCTGCACATAAAAGCTCACAAAATCCAGGGGGTCCTTCATGGCGGAAGCTGCCGTGGAAGTCGGATGATCGTTCATTTCTCTGTTGATGAGCACAGCACTCTGGGTGGACAGAAGAGTAACAGCCAAGCTCGCTGATGGAGAGTCCCCAGTGAGGCTGAGCCTGGCCTTGCCCTTCCTGGCCCCTCCACATAAGGCTCATCGAACATACGTCACACAGAGCAGGGGCTGCTCAGAGACGGGTTTTACTGTCCTGCACGGCCTCAACCTGTGCATTGGCTGTTTGTTTCATACATTTGAATTAGTGGTGAACACTCCCAACTAGGAAATCCCACATAAGAATCAGAATTTTTGAGCTTCTGTTGGGAATAGTACTGCTTGGTGTGCAGGGTTTACTCTCCCCTGATGACGGCAGCCGAGCTGAACTCTGGCTGCCTCCAGGGTCCTCAGGTGCTTGTCAGCATCACTGTCACCATGGAGACCACATCCTCGTGCTGACTTCTGCCTCCTCCCTGCATTCCAGGTTCTGGGCACGGGAGCACGGATGTGTTGGTTCCAGCCTGACTGGCCAGTACCTGTGCCCTGCCAGTTCCCAGATATTTTGATCATCACCTTTGCTTGTCGGTGTTTGAGTTTGTGCCTCTGTGTTAAAATAGCCAGGACTGTCTGAACTGCTTTTGAGACTGTGGGATGTGGGCAAAGGGCAATGTCTCTCCCGTGCACAAAGGTTGGGGAAAAGTCTGGCCTGTCACGTGACCTACGTTAGGACTCAACAAGGTCAACCGTGACCCATCCTCTTCAGAAAGGGGAACGTGCTTAAAGGGCAGAAACACCAGTATCCGTGGGCTCATTCCCACAGCACTCAGAATGGTGATCTTTGTGATTTCCCAGGCTCCTACTGGATTCATTTACAGGCCATGTGGACACCCAAGACGGGTCTGAGAGTCTATGCCAATGGGACCCTGAGCACCTGTGACACAAGAGGGAAAGCGTCTCATGCCTATGGGGATCCTGATGTCAATCTTGTGATGGGAACTGAGCAGGACCGGACCCAGCATTATGATAACAGAGCTTTGGATGAGTTCAACATCCAGGGATGGCCCTACCTCTGGATGAGGTCACCATGTACTTCACAGCTGCTGCTGGTCAGTAAGGGATGAAGGGCTGGGGCACGTCTGCTGGCTACATTCCTGGGGGCACCCTGGTATCCGCCCCCCTTTCCCAGCATTTCTCATCTTCCCGCTCTCCTGTTACAGCCATCAGGACTGCAGGCAAGAGCTGTGTCCTAATGAACTTCATTAAACAGTCATTTTACTGGAACACCTGTTCCCTAATGGAGAAACCAACAACCCACCTGAGACACCAGGATGAATATCCTCCTGGGGGTGGTAGGGTCTCAGGGTGTGTGTGACAGATGATGACGGAAGGCTCTGGGTGGCAAACATTCTAGGTTTATTACCTCGTTTGATCCACAAACATCTACCTGGAGCCTCCTGAGTTCCAGACCCTCTGATGGGTCCTTGGAGAGCCCAAAGGACGCCTCTTCCTGTTCAGTACCAATGGCTGTTCCTAGCAGTGGCCTGGGGCAGGTGGCCCTGGGTTCAAATCCTTGTCCTGCCAGGAAGAGCGATGGGACTTGGGAAGTCAGTTGTCGGTTCTCCAGGTTTCAGTTCCCCCAATGGCAGTAAGGAGGCTGTCCGGCCCCGCCGTGGGGTCTACGAAAATACAACGGGAGGCTGCATACCAGGCCCCAGCAGAGCAGCCCAGGACTCAGTGCAGCTGTGGTTCTGTTAATTAGGCCTCTCTGCTCCAACAGTTCCGTTTTAATTTCACCAGCGATAAATGCATATATTTTAAAAACCCTGATACTGCTTCTTAATTTCCACATGCATTAACCTGCCAAAAAGCCTGCTGTTCTGACATTCAGAAGAACAGGGGAAGTTCAGGCCAGGAGGTGGAAGGAGGCCTGGGTTCCAGACCTGGCTCGCCCTTGCTCAGGTTCTGACCTTGAGTCCCTCTCTTGACCTTGAGTCACGACTCTTGGTTTCTAGTGACAGGAAACCTATCTGAAAAATGACTTAGGTGAAAAAGGAAGAGGTTGCTTTTGGCACGGCTTCCTCCAAGGGCTCAAATGACATCACCAGAGAATTCTCCTTCCTTCCTCTAAGCAGTACTATGTTGGGTGGGGGCGGTGATCTCCTCTGTGGAGCTGAGAGGCCTGCTAGGTCCTCCTGGCTTCTATCCTTGCTTCTCAGCAGCCTCAGCAGGACGTAGAGAGCGTCTCCAATCGCTGCTACGAAGGGCTGGGCCTGAGCTTTACTGGCTAAAGTGGTCTGTTACGTGGTGTAATGCCTATGTGATGTAGATGAATTTCCACCCTGCCCTAACTCTGCTTATCTTTAAGAAACAGGACACCATCGATAAAAATTTACCTTTGTAACCAGACCAGCTGAGACTGGTTAGAACAAAGATAGCCAGCCAAACAACTTCAAAAAGACCTCAGGCTTCATTATCATCTCATTTCCATGTTCAATGATATGCCCACCAGTATCATGACAGTTGACAATCGCCATGATAGTGACCAGAAGAAACCATAAAAGCACAAAAAGAAGGTGGCACTCTCATTCTGGGAAGTTCCCTGCCCATTTTTGGAAAAGACTTGAATATTCCTCTTCTCGCTTATTTTTTTTTGAGATGGAGTCTCACTCTGTTATCTAGGCTGGAGTGCAATGGCATGGTCTTGGCTCACTGAAACCTGTGCCTCCTGGGTTCAAGTGATTTTCCCACCTTGGCCTCCTGAGTAGCTGGGACTATAGGCATGTGCCACCATAGCCAGCTATTTATTTATTTATTTTTTTGTATTTTTAGTAGAGATGGGGTTTCACTATGTTGGCCAGGCTGGTCTCGAACTCCTGACCTCATGATCCGCCCACCTCAGCCTCCCAAAGTGCTGGGATTACAGGCATGAGCCACCGCGCCCGGCCTTCCTCTGGCTTTTAATGTCCAACCCCTTCATTAGAGAAACCCTATATTTTAACCCCTTCATTCCTCACTTGTCAAGAAGTTGACCTGTGAGTGATGCTTCCGTTTGTCAATTCCATGGCCATCGAATAACACCTGCACTACTTGACACTTTCAGTTTCATCTATTGGGTTAGTGACACCCAATACTAACAGGGAAAGGCCCCATCTTTTGGGGGTCCAGCTTTGTCAATAACTGCCCGTGTGTCTTCCATGAGCCAGTCACCTTGACTGGGGAGGAAGGGGTTGGATGAAATGTAGATGCTGGTTGGTGTGAGCCTGGTTCAAAATCCACCTCTGACATGGTCCTGCAGTCAGGCTCATCCCAAAGATGTGGAGGAAAGGGGGCTCCTCAGAGAGGGACCAGAGATACTAGTCTCAGAAGAGGGAACAGCCTCTGGCAGGGAGAGGCAGCATGTGTCCATTATAGCCTTTGACATTCTCATTTTCCAGCTTCCACTGAGAAAAACAGATTTCCTTTCCTTTCACAGAAGTGACATAAGAGCAAAATATAGTGTCCTTAAAAGAAAACCGGATATCAATCTACTGTATTTTATTGCCTAGCATTTGGAGAATTGTCACTTTGTGACCAAGATGTCACCTGTATTTGTGTTATGGAAAGTCTCAAGTCCTTTCCTGATAGTTTACTGTTTTAATAACATTGGGAAGACGTGCCATTGTTTCTGGTTTGTGTAAGTGTCACAGTAAACCCTTGTCATTGGGACATCTTGGCTCAAGGACACAGAGCCTCAGTCCCCTCTCTGCAATGCAGCATTTCAGGAAGCTTCTGCTACTCAATCATGCACGCAGTTCAGTCCATGCACTTGGTGAAGGTGATGTTCGATTATTGGGGGACTCAGGAGAGAGTTCTATTAACACTGACATCCCCAGGGGAGCATATTCCCTGCACCTTTCCTAGCCCAGTCTAGATGCATTCCAATCCCAAATGTCATCTGCCTATTGTGATGATCAAATGGGTCCCTAAGTGTAAAAGGCATAGATCAGTGTCTGCCGCACAAATGAACACTTTTTAAGGGTTTTCTCTCCTGTTTTCCTTGCTGAAGATGGATCCAAAGAAACACATGACGAACCATGCGTTCAATAGGCCCAGAGTGGTGAGAGGCACTCATAAACCTCCCTCCGCGAGGCCAGGGAAGCTAGTTAGACTGCTCAGGTTTCATTCACTCATTTAGACATAGAACGTGCTAGGTTCTGGGGGTTCAGGACGACCAAGCACCACTTCCTGCTTTGAAGAGGCTCAAGAAGTTCAGGGTTGAGGGCAAAGGCAGGACACTGAGAAGTGCTGCAAAGGGCCGTGCATGGAGCTGCGGGAGTCCAGTGGTTCTGGAGTCAGAAAGCCTTGGGTTTAACTCCCAGCTCCATCACTCCCAGGTCTGTATCCTCGGCCAAGTTATTTATCTCTGCAAACCTGTTTTAACACCTGTGACAAGGGGATCGTTAGATCATAAGTCATAAGGTCTTAGATGCTTCTGGCTGCAAGTAACGGGACAATATGCTTAAAACAGGCTTAGGTCATTTGCTCACTCCGCCTGACAAGAAGCCCAGAGGCAGGTGACTCCAGGGAGGCCTGAATCCGGTCCTCGGGGGTGGGGCAGGGTCTCGCTTGCTACCAGCCTCTGCCTCCTGCCCGGGGCCCATTTGCAGGTCTGTCTGGAATTATGGTTTTAGCACTGGAAGTACCACCTGGGGGAACTGTCTCAGTCCCAGGTAAAGCCACACCGTTTCCACCCAGCTGCAGGCCCCCAGCACCTGCCCCCCAGCACCTGCCCCCACCCACAATGGCCAGCAGAAGAAAAAGCGGTGGGCCGGCCCTTCCTCCTTACCAGGGTAAATAGTTCTCATGGTTCCCCTTGCAGATAGCCCCTCGCATCTCATTGGGCTTAGCTGAGTCATATGACCATCCCTGGACCAATCACTAACCAAGGGGAGTGGGATTGGCTGGATGGCTCAGCCAATCATAAGGAAGCTCCTCTCCTGTCTGTACACTTGGGGGCTCCCACCGGAAGGGTGGGGCAGTGTTGGCTGGGAAAGAATCTTCCGGAAGTCTGCGTCCTAGAAGGTATCCCTGTGCAAGCCGCAGGCCCCTGAGCTGTGTGTGGTGGGAGAGGCAGGGCTGGCAGAGCCCGGGAGTGGGGCGGGGACAGAGCCGAGCTGGCAGGACTCGGGGCCAAGGCCGGACAGGCGAGTGCAACAGCCACAGCCAAGGCCAGGGCGGTGCCCCTGGACCCTGTGTGGGTTTGGGGGTGTCTGGCGGGGGCGGGGTGTGTGCAAAGCGGGTGGAGACAGAAATGCTAGGGATGTCCACGTGGGAGCAGAGGAGTCAGTGCAGAAAACGCTTCTCCCTGGTGTTGGCAGCTCCGGCCCCCGGGCTGCTGCAGGAGAAAGAAGACCGGCCCCTCAGCGGGGTGTCCTCCTGCAGTGACCCAGGGGCCCTGGCTCCGTCTTTCCTCTGATGCTTCCTTCCCAACACTTGGCTTCCAAGGTTGGACTGGAGCTGGGATCAGGTCCTGATTGAACCCTTCGGTCCCCAGTACCCAAGTGTAGAGGCCGTGGAGCCGCATGGTCCTGGTAACTGGGCTGTGTGACTCCTCTGTGGCCCCCTCCTGACCTGAGAAAGTGGTGCAGACATCCCCCGCGTCATCTGGTCGTTGGGAGCGCAGAGCCTGACCCGCGGTAAACACCACACGCATAATAAATGCCGCTGTTCGTTCTTTTGGTTTGCTTCAGCGGGATGTGGACAAAACCTTTAAATTTATTTTCATGCATTCAGTGCATCCAGCTGTTGTGATTCTGAAGCAAGTGTGATTTTCAGTCTTTTGTAGTTGTTATTCAGGGCAGTCCTGTTGTGCTGGGCTTGACTGAAGTGGTTAGCACGGTCATGTGTGTGTCTCCAGGCAGCAACCTGCAGTGAGCCCAAGATGATTGTGCAGGGCTCCTCCTCCCAGCAGGGAGGAACTGTCTTCAGCATCCTCTGAGCCCCAGGTGTGCAGGGGGCAGGGGCAGGTAGAGAGAGGGGAGGAGATTAACTGAGAAAAAATGGCTATTGGTCAGAGTTCCTTACCCCAACCCTGACACAGGCGCCTCACACATCATTGGCTGAGATGAGTCTCTCCATTTTCGTAATGGATTCTTCATGCAAAGCCACATTTTGGAGAAAAGGCATTGGTTAGAATCACGGCAGGTATGTTTGGTCATGGTGTGCACTCAGGATCCGGTAAACATTTCCTGGGAACTTGGGAGCCAAGTTCATGTTGTGTGACTACCAGGGTAGGAATTGAGAAGCAGCAGCTCCTTCAAGTGTCTCTGGAATCAGTGGGGCAGAATTGGGTTCCTAGTGTCAGCTGGGGTCGACTTGGTCTAAACCTGCTTTTCCAAGGTATCGTGAGACAATCTGGTACTCCACGGCCCTTCTGTTCTAAGTTTATATAGCAAGTGTCAGTGCTCACATCTCCTGCAGGAGACCATCGGGGAACATAAGCTGGCTTGCTTCACCTGAATTGGTTTTGGCGGCAGCTCATCTCCCCAGGCGAGGCCAGTCTTGCCTCTCTCATCCCCTCCTCCAGGGTCCTCCCTGTGACACACCCACTGTGACACCGCAGTGCTCACTTTCCAGCCCTCAGGAACCAGTTGATGCCTGCAGATGTGACCACAGGTTGTCCTACCTATTCCTGCAGGGGTGGCTCTGGGCTAGCATTTCTCAAAGTGTGTCCTCAGTGTGCTGTCATCAGAAGCACCTGCGAAAATAGTGCAGCGTCCAGCCCCCCTCCGGACCTACAGAAGGGGAATGTGAGGGCCTGGGAATGTACATTTTAAGCATGTGAATCTGCCCTGGGGGTGGAGGGTAAGGACACCTTCCTGAATCCAGACAACTCATTAGCTTGCTTTATATTGGCTTGGGTTACTCCAAAGGATGGTTTTACAATATTTAATCATTAGGAGCGTTCGCTAAACAGCCTGGCTGTGGGCTGGATGAGGGGCTTTGCCTGTTCAGGGGCTCTGGACTCTGCTACTGTCCTGGCTGAGTCCAGTCCCCCAGTGAACCAGTGGCCAAGGGGCCCCAGTGCTCTCTCCGTGGGGTGTCCCTGTGTGCTTCCTGGAAGCCTGCTCCTTTGCTTAGATTCTGTTCCCCATTGCTTTGACCCTTTCTGTTCCCTGACAGCTGCCTGTGCCTTCCTGCTGGGCCTCAACTTAGAGTGTCTGTTATTTGTGGTCAAGTATTATAATTCAGCCTCTTGGTATCCCCTACAGGTGCCAGAATAGAGGCTTAAGTGGAGTAGGTATTCAATAACAGCACTGAACGTTTCACCCAGAAGAGATCACTCTCTCAATAATTTGAACTTTAATATTAAATTCCAAACCCAGTTTCTAGCTGAGTGCCCTCCTTTGCCATTTTGTAATAATTTCCCTTTTATTTCCAAGGATTGCTGAGGCAGTGAATTGGAGCGGCTATGTAGTGCTTGCAACCAGTTACCGTGTTTCCCTGAAGGAATCACCACCAACCAGCTCTTCCAGAATTTATGAGGTGCTTCCCTTATCACCAGCCATCTCACGCACACGTAGGTGAGTTTCTCTTTGAGCTGGTTTTCCATGTGATCTTAGAAAGAATTTTTGATGGTGGTGCTGCTGGCCTGAACTGTTGTTCTTCTCCCCCAGGAGGTCTTTCATCTTCTCGATCTGTGGCACAGAAGCCCCGCAATTGGTGATAAGGGCTGGTCTCAGGGTATTGGCATTCAGTAAAAAGCATCTGAAGCCAGACTGAAGCTTTCATATGGTTTGTGCAGCAACTGGGAGTGTTCCTCTGAATAGAAAGCGTGTGGTTAGAGGAGAGAGGCTTTTTTGGGAAGTGGGGGTAAATAGTTTAATTCTCAGTTTTTTTGTGTAATCACTGATGGTGAGTGAAGCAACGCCTTTTCCCTAGAGAAACGCGTGTGAGAGCTTAGGTTTGCTCTGCTGCATCATAACTCCACTTCTTTTCCACGTTGAATTTTTATTTTTCCATGAATGAGAATGACTACGTTACTGGTAATGTGGATGTGCACGACCTACTCGCTTTAGAAGAGTTTCCTTCTGGGCTGGACAGGCAGGGTGGCTCACGCCTGTAATCCCAGCACTTTGGGAGGCTGAGGCAGGAGGATTGCTTGAGTCCAGGAGTTCAAAACCGGCCTGGGCAGCATAGTGAGATCCCATCTATACTAAAGATGAAACTAGCCAAGTGTGGTGGTGCTCACCTGTAGTCCCAGCTATTTGGAAGGCTGAGGCAGGAGGGTCACTTGAGTCCAGGAGTTCGAGGCTGCAATGAGCTGTGGTAACACCACCACACTCTAGCCTGGGTGACAGAGCGAGACCCTGTCTTTAAAAAAAAATAAATAAATAAAAATTAAAAAGTTTCTTCCTGCTTGAGTAATTATACTCACAGAAATCGTGTGACTATTGTTGCACTTATTGAAAAAGCAACTCACAGAGCCAAACATGTTCACGAAATGCTTGTTGACTTTAAGGTTGTGATCTTACCGAGATAGTTGTTAAAGAGAATCCCAACATATGCCATGGATAGAAGTGATATTACAGAAGTATGCTGCAAGGGTCGTTTCCGTTCCGTTCCGTTCTGTTCCGTTCCGTCCCGTCCCATCCCATCCTATTCCGTTCCATTCCATTCCATTGTATTCATTTTGTCAGTTTGGGCTAATATAACAAAAATACCATAGCCTGGATGACTTAAACACCAAGCACTTATTTTTCACTGTTCTGGAGGCTGGAGAGTCCAAGATGAAGGGCTTTGGTATCTGGTGAGGGCCCACCCTTCCCGGGTCATAGACGGTGCCATCTCGCTATGTCCTCCCGAGGAGGAAGGGACGAGGAGCTTTACGATGCTTCTTTCATGAGGTTGCTCATCCCATCATGAGGGCTCAGTGCTCATGATCTAATTGTCACGAGATCTTTGGGGTGTCACTTTTCTGGCCAGAAACCTGTGGCTGGTAGTGCCTTTGCCTGACTTGTTTTGGGGCCTGCTGGGCTCGTTCCACCCACTCAGCCTGGCAGACGGCACTTGGCTCACACTCCCGGCCTGGATCCCAGGCCTCCAAGGGAGACTTCGAGGCAGGCATGGAGCGGTGAGGGGTGTGTGAGTGAGTGTGGAGTCTGGCCACTGTGCAGTCAGACATGTTGGCTGCTGCTGCGGGGCGGGCAGCTTCAGGTGCTGGCATGGGGGCTAGCTCTCTGTGAAGCTGCGGCTGGACCAGGCACACCACAAGCAGCTTCCCTGGCTGGCACGGGGGAATGTGGTGGTGACTGGCAGCTTGGAGACACCAAGAACCAGAGGGCCCCAAAGAGGGCGTCATAGCCCTGATGTGGGGAGCTCCCAGGTTGGGGTCCCTGAGGGCTGCAGGTTTTCTCTCCTCTTTGCCCGCAACATGGCAAGCAAGGGGCATGTTTTAGCCCTGTGTGTGTTACAGCTCTTTTAGCCTCACCTTTCAGCGGGTCCTGAGTTCTTGTTCTGTGACCAGGAAGAATGAGGTATGCAGACAAGTGAAGGGTGAGCGAGACAAAGAGGAGGTTTAATGAGCAATAGAACAGCTTAGAAGAGACCCACAGGGGCAGCTCCTTTCCACAGCCGGGGTGTCCCGATGAGTGTTTAGCTGTCAGCAGGGAGGTAGCTCCTGTCTGCAGCTGGTCGTCCCTTTGCCTGCTCCGCTCTGGCTGAGCCTGGGGCTTTTATGGGCCTCAGAGAGAGGAGCGAGTGTGTACCAGTTGGTCCATGGGCAGCCATGGGCTGGCCTGGAAGAGGCACCACAAGTTCCCGCTCGGGTCCATGGGACTGGCAGCCTGGCCCCCAGCCTTCAGGCCCTCACCAGGGGCCCCTTCCTCCCAGGAGTCTTCTGCCTCCGGTTGCTGTCCGTGGTACCCAGGCTGCTGGCATCAAGGAGCACGTGCAAGCCAGGGCCTAGCAGCCCCCAAGTTGGCTTCCCCGCTGCTCTTGTTGGCACCCAAAGTTTGGAGGGGTCCAGGGCAACAGGGGCTGGTGTGTCAGTGCTTCCCCTAGCATGTGCACACCTAGCTCGGTTGTGACAGTGCCCAGCTCAGCCCCGACCTTGCTCTGAGATTGGAGCAGGTGCTGACAGTGAGGAGAAATCAAGCAGCTGGAGCAGGTGACCTCCATCCCACAGTGGGGCAGGGGACCTACCTAGGCCCCTGCGAGTACAGAAATGCCTGGGTCTGTGGTGGTGGCAGGACAGCTGCAGCTGCACCCAGGGGCTCCCCGTTTGTCCCCGGCTCTCCTGGCTCTGTGGAGCGTGCAGCCCCGACTGTGCTCCCTTGAGGCTTGAGGTGGTAGCTCCAGGTTCTCTCTGGTTCAGGGCAGGAGCATGTGGCTGTGAGCTCTTCCCATGGCCCCAGTGTTCAGGGGTGGCCAGGGGCTCCCCATTGCGTGACTTGTGGTTCTGCCTGGGAAGGGGCATCTTCAGGAGTGGATCATGGACCCCAGGCCCAGCCTTTTGGGGGCATCCGGCTTGGCAGCCCCCCTGATGTGGGTTGGACCCCTGGGAAACAGCCCTGGGTGGCCCGCACAGAGCTGCCTCCCAAGATGCAGGAATCCAGCACCTTTGGCGGGGTGAGCATTGTGGCCATGCCACTGGCTGGGTCCCTGACATGGGTGCCGCTCCCACTTCCCACTCCAGGCCCCCAAAGTGCAGCCCCAGCTCACGCCCTGGGCCCAGCCCCGGCATGCTGTGTGTGCATGCGCAGCACCACTCTGAGCCCAGCTTTGCCTTGGGGACCCTCTCTGCTGGCCCCTTAGTGCCTGACCGTGCTGCTCGCCTGTAGGAGGGTGACTCGGCCTGGTCCCCATTGCAGTGGTCCCCAGGGTAGTAGGCTCTGGGGGGCTCCCAAGGGTGGACTCTGGGGACTGTAGGCCTTCTCCTCATAGTAGGGTGGGCGAGAGTGGTGAGGCAGGGCCAGGGTCCGGAGCAGTGGAGGCGCTGGGCCTGGGGGCAGGTCCTGCCTGGCCGTGCAAGGGTGGGAATGGTGCTCAGAGGACACAGGACACAGGGGTCCCACCACCACCACTGTTGCTCCCACAGGTGCTCCTGTTCCAGAAAGTCACTGCTGCCATCATATTCACCTCCAAAGGCACCACCTCCTAAAACCATCACCTTGGGGGTTAGGTTTCAACATACGAAGTTTGAGAGGACTTTTTCTGAATCAGTTGGTATGATCATATCCTCATTCTTTAATCTACTAGTGTTGTTACCTGAAAAGGGCAGACCCAAAGAGAGGGCTCCTGGATCTTGTGCAGGAAGGAATTCCAGGCCAGTGAAAGAAGTGAAAGGAGCAGGCTTCTTAGAAACTCCTTCATTGTAGAGGAGGACACCCTCAGAAAGCAAGCAGAGGAACACACCGTCTTTCTTTTGAGTTTTCTTATATATACTCTTTGTAAAGAGTAAGCTGTGGCTACGTGATGGTGAGCAGACTGCGCAACCAAATTTATTATTCTATTGATTTAAAGAAACTACCCTTGACATTTTAGCGTGTGAGTACATCAAAGCTAACTGTTATTATCTGGAAAGCGCATGTTGTTATGGGTACCGGGAGGTCTGGACCCTTCACTGTTGGAGGAGTGTGTCCTTGGAGGTATTTTTAGGTGGTTTCCTCAACTGCAAGCATCTTAGGACCATGGACCGTGACGGGTGAGGAGCTGCCTTGTTAGTCTCCAGATGGAGCTGAACTGAAATGGTGTCGCTTCTCTAACAGTGTGATGGGTTACACTGATTGATTTTCAAACGCAGAGCTGCTCTTACATCCCTTAAATACTCTCCCTCCCCCATTACCGTGCCCGGTATTGATGAGTTCTATTTGCTAATACTTTGTCTCTATGTTCCTGAAGGTTGTTGGCCTTTGTTTTATTTTCCGTATTGTCTTTGTCTATTACCTAGTGTCTGGTCATACCAGCCTCCTGAAATGATTTGGGAAGTGTTTCTTTACCTTCTCTTTCCTGGAAACATTGTTTTAAATTGGTGTTAATTCCTATGTAAACCTTTGATAGGAGACTCCAGTGGAATAATCTTCCCTGTAAATTTCTTTTTCAACAATTTTTAATTACAAATTCAACTTCTTTAATAGGTATAGAAATAATCAATGATCTCGTTCATGTTGGGTCGAATTATGGTAATTTGTGCTTTTCAAGAAACTGGCCCGTTTCATGTAGTTGTAAAATTTGTGTGGAGAGTTGTTTATGAGCATCCTTTGATTACCCTTTTGATGTCTGCAGGGTCCTTAGTGATATTCCCTGCTTTATTCCTGATAGTGGCAATTTGTTTCTTCACTGTTTTTTTCAGTCTTTCTAGAATTTGTCAGATTCACTGATCTTTTCAAAGAATCAACTTTTTTTCTCACAAATTAAATACATTCATATCAAGTTATGTCAAAACACTATGTTACAAACCATAAATACATACAATTTTTATTTGTTAATTGTATCTCAATAGAGCTGGGGGGAAAGAACAAACTTTCCGTTTCATTGATTTTCTCTGTTGTTTTTCTGTTTACAATTTCATTGGTTTTTTGCTCCTCTTTCCTTTTGTCTTGGGCTTATTTTGATCTTTTTCTGCTTCGTTTCAGTAACAGATAAGAGGGCAGCTGACGTACACGCTTGGCCTCGTGGGTGTGAACCAAGTAGCAGGTGCAGAGAGCCTCCACTGAGGGACGTCGGATGAAGTGATGGGATTCGTCACCCGTCATCATTGTGTCAGTTCTTTACGTAGCGATGTGTGGGCTAAACCCAGCAGCACACTCTGTATTCTCTGCACTTAATTACATTTAATGTGCCGTGGTAAATTAAGTTTCAGCCACGTGGTTGGGGGACAGGTGTTAACTCACTCAACCCTGGCACTGACACTAGTGTACATCAGAATCATGCAAAATGAAGAGTGCCTGTTTCTAACATATTACTGTAATGGTCGGAGATTCACATGCTGCTGTAAGACACAGTGCAGAGACAGACACAGTGCAGAGACAGACACAGTACAGAGACAGGCACAGTACAGAGACAGGCACAGTACAGAGACAGACAAATGACACAGTGCAGAGACAGGCACAGTACAGAGACAGACACAGTACACAGACAGGCACAGTACAGAGACAGACAAATGACACAGTGCAGAGACAGGCACACTACAGAGACAGGCACAGTGCAGAGACAGACAGTGTATAGAGACAGGCACAGTACAGAGATAGATACAGTATAGAGACAGACACAGTGCAGAGACAGGCACAGTACAGAGACAGGCACAATTACAGAACAGGCACAGTACAGAGACAGGCACAGTGCAGAGACAGGCACAGTACAGAGACAGGCACAGTGCAGAGACAGACACAGTAGAGACAGGCACAGTACAGAGACAGCCCACGCGTACCACCCAGTTTCCCCTCAGATAATATTTTGCAAAAGTGCAGTGCCATTAAAGCTGCTAACAGCATTCATTCATGTTTTGTGTAAGTGTTTGTGTGTGTGTGTGTGTGGGGGTTTTTTTCTGGGACAGATGTCTAAAAGGGCAGTTGCTGGACCATATGATTGTCTTATGTTTAGTTTTACAAGAAACTGGCAGCCTGTTTTCCGGGGCGGCTACAGCATTTCAGCCTCCCATCAACAGTGTGCGTGGTCTAGCTCCTCCGTATTCTCACCAGCATTTGGGATTGCTTCCGTTTGTTATTTTAGCCTTTCTGATTGGTGCAGGGTCGTGCCTCACGGTGGTTTTAATGTGCATGTTCCCGATGGCTGGTGATGCTGAATACCTTTGTGTGGGCTTCCTCGACATCTGCTTGCCGTCTTCGGTGAGATATCTGCTCGTGTCTGTTTTCTCATTGGCTCGTTTGTACTTTTAACAATTGAGATTTGAGAGGTTGCAGCGTATATTCTGGATGCCAGTCCTTTGTTACATATGTGGTTTGTAAAGCTGCTATTCCAGTCTGTGCCTCACCTTTTCCTCTTCTCCATGTGGGTGTTTGCAGAGCAAAAGTTTCTCATTTTGATGAAGTCCCTTAGTAACTTCTCACTATCCTGTAATTTTACCTCTAGAATTTCCCTGGAATCCACTCTCTTTCCGCATCTCCGCAGATGCACCTTCCAGGGCACCGCTCACAGGCTGCTCCATCTCCTCCATTCCCTCTGGTGGTGTTGGTGGAACTCTCGAGAAACTCTCTCCAGAGACCACCTCCGCACCAGCCCAGCCCTCCCATGCTGGCTCCTCACCTTCCGTGCCGTGCCCATGGGGGTGAGGTCTCCTACGGATCTGGAAAGAGACATGGACGTTTGCTGTTGGTGGGCTGTAGAATGTGGGGGCTATCGAATTTGGAATTTTCAGTTTATTATCCTCAGAGTTTTATTTTGAGGGATGGCAGAACAGTGCCATGTCACTTCAGAAGAACTTGTTCTCCCCTTGCTTTTGAGTGATGTACTTACGTATTAGACAAGAATAATTCTATTATAGTTTTCTTTTTTTTTAAACAGTAGTGGCAGGCACAGTAGTGCATTTAGGGTTAGAAGCGATTGCTTGTTGGACTTCTCTGCTGGCCTCTTTACTCAATTCTCACCCTCCAGGAGCAGGGAACTTCATTAGAGAAGTAGTGAGACTTTTTCAGTTTAAAAAATTTAGGTCAGTGCCAGACCCATCAGCATCCTTTGCTTGAAGGCAACAGAAACAGGCTCAGCTGATTGGAGTCAGGTATTGGAAGCTCATGGAACTGAAGAAAAAAAGCATGGAAAGCCAAATAACGTGGTGTCTTAGAGTTTCAACTGAAGGAGGGCCAGGGACGAAGCAGGTGATCTCAGATGCCCCTGGGACCCAGAAACCAGGCTCAACGGACGAGAGGCTTTTTATTTTCTTTTCTAAAAACCATGGAGAGCGTGTCTTTCTCCCTGTCTTCACCAAAGCAGAAGAATTCACGCATCAGTGCCGCACATGCACCCAGGCCCACAGCGGCCTCAGAAGTGCGTGCAGACAGAAAGGGAGACCACACAGCGCACGCCGGCGGCCACGGCTGGAGAGAGAGGCCAGAGGAGCCAAAGTTGTGTCTTCCTTCATTTTATTCACTTCAGACCATCTGACTCAGCGCAGATCAGTGAGCCCAGGCTCTCGAACCCAAACCCACTTGCATCTGCCTGAGAGGAGCGGAGCACATTTACGCCTCAGCGCCAGACTGCGGGGCTGTGCTTCCCTTCACTGTCTGTACAGCACAGGAGGCTGAGTCTGTGAACGGACCCGGACTTGCTCTGCGGAGTTGAAGGAAGCGTTGTGCTTGACCTTGTGCCCTCCCGGGGGAGACCGTCCGCTAAAACACGTGTCTGATAGCTCCTGATTCATTTCTGATCTGTGCTTGACCTTGTGCCCTCAGGGAGGAGGTCGTCCGCTAAAGCGCGTATCGGATAGCTCTTGATTCATTTCTGATCTACGATCATCTTGTCCTCCAGTTTTCCAGGAGGCCATTAGTGTCAAGAAGGAGACATTCCCTGTGGCAGGAAGAGGGTGTGTCCTGGTGGGCAGGTTAGAGTCGGAGGCCTCTGGGTTTTCTGCCAGGGAGGCTCCCCGAGGCCCAGAGGCAGAAGTGCTGCTGCCTGGACCAGCTAGTGCAGGTGAGTGCTGCGTCCGCTTACTGTTAACAAGGGCTCTTTGGCCTATGAAGACATTTAATAACTATTTTCAATGATTCAGAGAAACAATATTCAGTTCTCTTTGGGAAGACGCTTGCAGGAGAGGGGCGGGAGTGTGGAGCGGGGTGGTGGCCCCTGCAGCCGACAGCACCCTGATCCCGTGACAGCAGGGCCGAGAGCTGCTGGTGACTGCGCCTGCACCTTGTGCCTTGTGGCATCGCCTCATTCGGTCCACTCAGAATCTCGGTCCACCCCCTTCCTCTTCGTCAGAACTGTCATGGCAAGTGCTTTCTAGCAGGCGTGCCTTTCTAGTCCTAATCAAACAAAAATGCAGGAGTCTTAGTTATTCTTGAAAAATCAACGGATTTGTCAACAGCGGGCTTGCGTTTGCACGGTAAGAGCAGGCTGCAGCTGAGGGGACACTCTCCTGGCCCCGCAGGCTTCTGGGGCGCCCTCGTTGCTGGAGTCCGAATCCTCATCCTGGACAGCAGTTGCCCCTCCCTTTCCAGTGCATTCCGCCACCCCCCGGCAACTGCAGCAGACCTGTAAGAAAACATTCCCCAGTCTCCCGCCTTCCAGCCACTGTCCCCTTCTTTCCTTGCATAGCTGACCTGTCGGAGGTCGTCTCTGTTTCCTCACCTCCTCCTCACTGTCAACTGCCCTATCCTAGAGCTCCCTAATCCTCAGCCCACCGTGCGGCCCCTCCCACGCCCTCAGCCCACTTGCTCAGCCCACCGTGCGGCCCCTCCCACACTCTCAAGCCCTCAGCCCACCGTGCGGCCCCTCCCGCACCCTCAGCCACGTGCTCAGCCCACTGTGCGGCCCCTCCCACGCCCTCGGCCCACGCGCTCTTCTTGCTCCGCCGCCAGTGACGCGCTCATCTCCAGGGCCGCCTCTGGCGTGTGCCACGGCCTCTCACAGCGTCAGATGCTAGTGGTGACCCCTCCTCTTTCAGCACCCTCTTCTCTTGGTTTCAGTGTCTGCCCACTCCCTGGCTTTTTTCTATGGCTCAGGCTCTTCTGTCTCGGTTTTCTTTCCAGATGACATGTCCTCTGCCTGGGTGTTGGGTGCTCCCAAAGGCTCTTCCTGGGTCACCTTCTCGTGTCACCATATTTATTTTCCTAACTTATCTCACCCATTTCCTGGGCTTTCAGTGCTGTCCATATGCTGGTGAACCCCAGATAATATCTCTAGAATGTTCCCCTCTAATTTAGCTCTAGACTCTGAATTCAGTGGCTACTCGAAGCCTCCGTGGATGGTTCACGGGCAGCGCAAATTCAGCAAGGCCAGGAGTAAACAGCGGGTCTCCACATCTAGACCTTCGTGTGTCCCCCCTAACGAGGGGCCCACAGTCCCCCGACTTGCGTGGATCCAGAGGCTCCATCCTTCAGGCCCCTTTCCTTTACTGCCTTCAAGGTCCATGCCTCACCAGCCTGGTCACATTACCTCCGACATGTCCCTGGACCCCACCTGCTCCCCGTCCTCAGTCCCCACCCTCCTGAACACAGGCACTCTCAATCAGCTGGCGGAGTTCCTTGTTTTAAGACACTGGAAGGTGGATTCACTGCAGAGGCCCCTGACAGTGACTGTCCACTGAGAGCAGTTGTACAAGATCAGTGTCATTCGCAAGAGAAGCAAGGAGAAGCACACAGCTTTCTAGACGCTGGACCGCTTAGTTACAAGCGTACGGACATTTTATAGAAGAGTAATTATATTGTAGATATGGTTTTTATCCTCACAGTTATTTCTGTACAATTATGAAATGCAGGGTTATTGCTGAGAGATTCATGCATGCTACAGCCACTGCGAATTATATCTTATCACTAAGAAGGTCCCCCACCTCCTTATTTTTTCTTATTAGTAAAAACATGTTTGTGATTTAAATCCATGTCATTTGACGTGGTGTGCAGTATGAGCCAGGCCCTTTCTGGCCCCTTGAGGTTGGCTCCTGGAGAGGTTTGGGGCAGCAGGGGTTGCCCCTGTAGCCTCACACAGGAAACTGCGTCTTACTCACTGAGTTGGGTCTTACTGCACTGCTCTGGGTGTTGCTGCCCCGGGTCTCACTCATTGCAGTGGGTCTCACTCATTAACGGCAGCAGGTCTTTACTCACTGGACTGGGTCTTACTCACCGCACCGGGCCTCTCTCCTTGCAGTGGGTCTTGGTGCAGAGCCCAGGAGCCCCTCTAAAGTGACACAGCACTGTTCTGCCATCCCTCAAAATAAAACTATGAGGATAAGAAACTGGAAATTACAAACGAGGCACCAAACTCGATAGCGCCCACATTCTACAGCCCACCAACAGCAAATGTCCATGTCTCTTTCCAGATCCGTAGGAGACCTCACCCCCATGGGGACAGCACAGAAGGTGAGGAGCCAGCATGGGAGGGCTGGGCTGGTGAGGAGTTGACAGTGAGGAGGAGGCGAGAAAACTCTGTGCATTGTTTTGGGGTTTGACCCCTTTCCTCTGTGCATTTTGCTCCAGCTGTTAGGACATGAGGACGGTCATGAGGCCTCTGTGGAGGGGTTCAAATGAAGCAGCAGCATGGAAGCCCTGGACTTCCCCTGTCCACTTAGACCAGCGTCTTCACAGCAGCAGGGGCCTGTGTGCGCTGAGCCCAGGGCAGGTGGCAGGTGACAGGTGGCAGGGGGAAGCCGCGTGTTAGGATCCTCTTTGCCTCCCAACCTTGGGTCTTTTATAACCCACACTTTTTATTGCTGGGGTTTACTCTATTCCCCTGCATCTCAGAGCTAGTATTCCTGCCCTGCCATCTGTCTGACCGTTCGTTTATCCCCTGGTATCTATGGGCACTGAGCCTGTCTGCTTGGATTATGTCTGTGAACACCACAGTCACTGTGCCCCACCTGCGTAGGCTGAAACCCTCTGGGTGTTGGGGTCAGTGTGGACAATGCCTGGTCCAGGTTGGGGACAGCATGGGAGGTGTGAGCGCGGGGCTCAGCCCAGAGCCGAGAGCCTAGAGAAGCGGGACTCGAGTCTGGTCACTTGAGGCTACTGCTGCCCCAGGCGTGACCCAGGGAGGTGCTTCTCTGCCCCTAGGTCTGTCCTGTCCCTCTGAAAAGTGGGGTGCCCCACTTGTCCAAGTGTTCACATCACCCGTTGGCTGCCGATGCTCTGAGTTTGTGCAGGAACCACTGCCTGTTCCTGCTGGACAGTGCTCCCCACGCCTGTGGCCTTTGGTGACCCACTACATGACTAAAGTCCCCCAACTCTAAATAGGAACAGCCTGGGTGTGCTCAGGTCCCTCAGGTCCGTGCCCCAGCAGGGCCAGGCTGCGCTGGGCCTTCCGAAGAGTGTCCGGATCCACCCAGTCCCCCTTGTTTGCTGTCAACTCCAGACACTGTAGACTTCGTTTTTTTTCTTACATTATTCAGTTTGGAATATGATTTGGGCAGTTATGTTTAAACAGACCACTTCCGTTGAAAATCATCTGTGTAAACAAGTCAGACCGTGTTGGTAACAGCTGTGGGTTTCGGATTTCCTGGAGTTCTCTTACTCTTTTTCAGCTAATAGGTGACTGTTCGGAGGAGGAATGGACATTTTCTTTTTGGGGACAATTGAGGCTCGGATTTACAAGAACTCAAACTTGTTTTAAGACAGGATCCTTCTAAGCTCTTTTATTCCTCTCACTTTCCGGATGAAATGGTTTATGTTGAGATCTCCTCCTCCTGGTGCTTCAGAAATCACGTCTTTCATAACTGTGCAGGGCGAGCTCTGATCTGAAAACTTCCAGCTCCTGGGCTCTGCACAGGACCCTCCTTTGTCAGACCAGGAGAGACAAATGACCCGGAGAGAAGGGGCTCACAGGAGCAGAGCTGAGCGGGGGTTGCTGGTGCACTGCACATTGGAAAGAGCTCTGGCCAGGAACACTGGGCCCTGTGAGCTGCCCCCCAGACGGGCTTACTTTCCGCCTCTGGCAGCACCAGCCTCCTTTACGGCTGCTGGTTCAGGATCCAGATGGGCTCCGATGTCTGAGGGGTGGAGCAGGGCTGCAGTGGCAGGGAGGTGCTCTGAGACCCCCTGCACCAAGTCCCGCCCCGTTCAGGGCCCTGTCCTGAGGCTGGTGTGGGTGGGGGCCTGCCGGCTTCCTGCCATTTCACCCTGACCTTGTGGCCACAGTGCCGTTCCTCCTTGTGTCTTCTCATCTGTTCTTGAACTTGGTCCCCAAAACGAGCTCTTCTTCTGTAACTGACACAGCTGCCAACTGGGGCAAGAGCTCTGTTCTCCCTGAGGGCTCTCGCTTCACCTTCGCGGAGGAGTTAAATGCAGCTTCCAGGGCTCTCCTGGAGGTCGGCAACCAGGCGCCTGCCTCTGCCAGGGCTGGCACGGGCTTCTCTTCCTTGGGATCCTGGTGAGGGTGTTGGCGTCCAGTCCATTTCCTCCCTGCTTTCTCCTCTTTCTGTGTGCATCAGTCAGGACAGTATTGATGGCAAGTGACAGCAAATCTGACCCAAGCGTCATGATACACAAAGGCGATTCATGGGTTCTCTAACCCAGCAGGCATGGGTTGGTCAGGGCTGACGTGGTGCGTCTGGAAGCCCCTCTCGGCTCGGATCCACTGCACTGCGCCCACTGTCAGAACCAGGTGGCCCCCGCGGACCCCGGCCACCCTTTCCTTGTCCCGAGCAGGAGGTACAAGATCCTGTCATGCTTCCTCAGCCTGAGGCTCACTGCATCTCACCTACCCTGATGATGCCACTGCCCGACCATCACGGGGGCCGGAGGGGAGCGGCTCGACTGGCTCAGACCCAGTGATGGGGAATCTGCTTGGTGGGGAGCCGGGGAGAGTGGGAGAGGAATCTCCGGGTGCAGAGATGCTGAGCAGCCAGACAGCGGCCGTCCACCATGCAGACCCGTTCCCTGCTTTATGGGCATGACTGATGAGATGCTGTGGTCTCCCGAGCTCTTTCAGGGCGCGGCCTCTGGGAGGGAGCAGGGAGAATCCTAACAGATGCCTCGTACCAACTACCTTCCCCAGCACACGTTTACATCTGGCCACATTTCCTTCAGATACAGTTTTAACAGAATTCTTGAGGTATGGTTGATAGACACAAACCTGCCTGTTTTTAACGTCTGCAGTTTGATGTGTTTAGACACTTGTGTACCCTGATGAAGCCGTCAGCAGTGACAGCGTGACAGTGTCAGAGGTGTGTTCTGAGGAGATGCAGTGTTCAGGTAGAGTTGAAGCCTTCTCTGCTTCTGCTTCAGTTTTTTCAACCAGATGTAACTCCTACCTTGAATTTGGTGTCTGTCTTTCCTTTGCAAATTCTTACGCTTCTGCCATACATGAGTGTGTCTATAAACCATACAGAGAATTGCTTTTTTGGCTTTAACTCTCAATAACAACAGCTAAAATGAATAAAGTACAGCTTCACACACTCACGTGGGTAAGTCTCAAAAACAAATTTCCCTCAAAGGGGCAGTGTTTAATTATATGTATTTTCTACATTAATTTAGTAGTTTTCTTCCTGGTAGGTATTTGGCTAGTTTCAAACACTTCATTTTTATTTTTGCTACTATAAACAAAGCTGCCGTAATCCCGCCGGTGTGTCTCAGTGTACACGTGAGTTTCCGGGGTGCCCGCCTGGGCACGTGGCCGGAGACAGGACCACGCATCAGGATGGCCGGTGTCTGCCGTGTCGCTCTCCAGAGTGGCCACACCCACACCAGCAGCGCGAGGGGTCAGGGTCACTCTGCGTCACGGCACCGCATCAGATTTTAAATTTTGGTGGGACATAGTGTCTTGTGAAGGTTTACTTAGCATTTTCGTGGCTGTAGGTGGGACACAGTGTCCTGTGAAGGTTTACTTAGCATTTTCATGGCTGTCGGTGGCGTTGAGTGTCTTCTGTGTTCTCAGCTCGCCCCAGGCTGGCGGCGCTCCTGTAGCCCTTGGGGGCCAACTCCGGAAGCTGCCCACAGGTCTCATGACCCTCAGGGGCCGACTCCCCAGAGGAGCCCCCAGCCTGTCCGGACCAGAGTCCTGGCCAGGCCAGGAGGCTTCCCTCTGCCTCTCCATTCCGGGTCCTGTCCGGACCGGAGTCCCGGCCAGGCCAGGAGGCTTCCCTCTGCCTCTCCATTCCAGGTCCTGTCCGGACCAGAGTCCCGGCCAGGAGGCTTCCCTCCGCCTCTCCATTCCGGGTCCTGTCCGGACCGGAGTCCCGGCCAGGCCAGGAGGCTTCCCTCTGCCTCTCCGTTCCGGGTCCTAGAGATGTTTGTCTGATCTTGGGGCCCACAGGGTCTTATGGTTTGGGGGTTACATTTAAAACGTCCCCCTTAAAGAGAAAGGGGAAATGGAGGGGAAGGTGTTTGTGTGTTCAGTGGGTGTAAGAAAAGCATCTTCCTGAGATCAGGGCCTGGGGAGTTTGGGCTCAACTATTCCATCTGTGAACTCACATGGAACCTGGAAGGGGCAGATCTGGAACAAAGGAAGCCAGGGATGGGACGTGCTGACTGTCACCTCCCCAGGCAGCTCTGGCCGTGAGTGGGCAGCTCCTAGAATCCTGCTCCCCACCCCGGGTGGAACTGACTCTCTTCCATGGGGCATGAGCTCTGGGAAGTGTGAGAATCCCACAGGTGTATCTTACCTGGACAGCCCTAGAGCCAGGCAGGGATGTGGATCAGCATTTCACAGCAGCTGAAACCTGTCAGCCTTCTGATAGGAGTGGAAACATTGCAGAAGTAAGACGACGATGCCCCCTGGGAGGTGCTGGTATTGCCCCCACGGGGGCTGTACCTCTAGTTGAGAGTATGATTACCTACTAATCCTCTCTCAAGGAGATGTATTAGGGAGGCCTGTTGTGGACTTTGTGTTATTAAAACAATATTTTTCCCATTTGAAGGCCATTTAAGAGAAAGAAAGAAGAAGATTGGGAGAAAGAAAAAGAGAGGGAGGCAGATTCGTAATTTACCTGTATTGATCATAAACTCCGTTGGTCATAGGTTAGAGCCTATAAAGCAGTTTAATAAACTAGAAGGAAGATTTTTTTTTCTGGCTGTAGAAAGCTGCGTCTCCTGAGAAATGGCCTTGGGAATGACGACCAATTGGGAAGGTTGGTGCTGGGGCCGCTGCCCGTCCCTTCACTGCTGTAAGAACGTCCTCATCGAGGCTGGTGCCCAGAGCCAGCCCCCAGGAGTCCTGGTGCGGGGAGGAGTCCACATAGGAAGGCCGGGAGGGTCTTTCTGAAGCCGCCTCTCTCAGCTCCTTTTTTCTCACATGGAGTGTGAATAGCATGTGAGAGTGTAGTCTGCAGAAGGCTTTGGAGGAATTCAGACCAAATGATTATTATTTTTTATTTATTTATTTTTTGAGACGGAGTCTGGCTCTGTCACCAGGCTGGAGTGCAGTGGCGCAATCTCGGCTCACTACAACCTCTGCGTCTCCGGTTCCAACGATTCTCCTGCCTCAGCCTCCCGAGTAGCTGGGATTACAGGCACCCGCCACCACGCCCAGCTCATTTTTGTATTTTTAGTAGAGACAGGGTTTCACCATGTTGGCCAGGCTGGTCTCGATCTCCTGACCTCATGATCCAGCCACCTCGGCCTCCCAAAGTGCTGGGATTACAGGCGTGAGCCACCATGCCCAGCCTAAATGATTTGTAACCCACCTGTTCTAGGGGCAAGAGGCCCTGGGAGAGAAGAGTTTAGAGAAGGCCCGAGGGTGGCAGCCAATGAGGCTTCTGAATGGGTGGAGGCGAGACTCTGACCCAGGGCTGTGGGGGCCCCGGATGACACTGGCTGGAGCGACTGCCCTCTGGGGTCCCACCCAGGTTGTACCTGGGATACTTGTTTCCTAATAAAATCAAAGCATGCGCCTCAGGAAGCAAGCGGGGCATGGATGCAGCTGTGGCTCCAGGAGGAGAGGGGCCCAGCCAGACTGTCCTGGGTGGGGAACTGGTCGCAACTCAACCCTATGTGGGCTCCTGTGCGTGGACAGTCCCTGCACGGCGTGGGTCGGGATGCCAGGGAGGGAGAAGAACACTGATGGAAGCTGGATTACCCGTGCTGTCTCACCGAGGTGTGGGATGAAATGAGGAGAGATGATGCTTTGGTAACAGGGTGTGAGTAACCTGAGTTGAGGAGCTCACTGCAGAGCTGGCCGTGTTCGATCCAGGACAGCCAGAGTCTGCAGACCTGCACCGCGTCTGTTTCTCAACCACTAACCTGTGCAAAGACTTCTTTCTGAGGTGTGTAGACGTGGATGGGATGCATCTGAGGGGTCTAGCGGATTGAGGAATACTTTTGGATCACAGAGATCTTGGAAAGGGACTGACCTCCAAGATGGACAGGGTGGAGGGGAGGGCTCAGGTGGCCACAAAGTCCAGATGGACACGGTGCCAAGATCGAATATTAGAACAAGAGTGCATCTGTCTCTCCCACCTGCTCCACCAGCTCCGAGCTCAGACCCCCACCCATGCCTGGAGAACAGCAGGTGTCTCCTTTTTGGCCCCTCTTCCATCTTACCCACCTGTCCCTCAGGAGGTAGACACACCAAGGAATGGGAAGACGGGCTGGCCTCTGGAATCCTTACACCTGTCTGCCATGGGCACCTCCTAGGCAGAAGGGATATGAACCATGCCCCCTGCAGAGCTGAGCGCAGTGTGCTTACCAGTGAGGTCGACCCTGGACGTGCTGCTTGTCAATCAGAGCTCATGGGGTCGGCGGTTCCCACAAGCACTAGGGCAGAAATGCTGGAGTTTAGTTCTCATTCCATGGCCAACCTCATCACCCTCTGGCAAGGATCTTGAGGTTCCTCCCATCTAGGTCTGCTCCCCTCTTCCTGCTAATTGCTTTTATGAAGAGCTGCTGCTGCTTCCTTTGGTGGACAGCTTTGGGATGTGGGATATAAAATCACTAACGATCTTGCTGCCTGCTCATGCCCTGGATGCTCAGGGCCCATCTCAACCATTCTTCTGCTTGACCCTTCGGCCGAGCTCATGGGATGTGTCTTCTGGGCTCTTGCAGACTCAGTCCATCCACCCATGTTACCTGGATAGAGTGGACGGAGCCTTGAAGTCCCCTCCTCCTAGAGTGCCTTTTATGGAACATTTCCATCCTGTAACGGAACATTTGCTGTTGGGACCTGGACACCCCCGTGAGACTCAGCCTCGTGAAAGAGCTCGGAGCTGTCCGTGTCGTGGTGTTCTTCCCTCAGCCCCAACTATTGCAGGCCTCAGACCAAATCCTGCAGGTCAGTGGTGTAATTATAAAGAGGTTCGAAACGTCAGGACCCATGGTCAGGAGCCCCAGCCTCTCAGTGTGGCACCCACGGCCCCCAAAATCCCCTGGGGCTGCCTCCTCCAGTGACCTGGGGTGGGATTATGTCCTGAGGAGGGGGAGGAGGGCCCATGCCACATCCAGCCTGGCCTCTTGAGAACTTTAGACACGGGTCCTCTTGGAATCAATAGCAATCTGTTACCTGCTGCCCCTTCACTTACTTACTTGGTGGTCAGCTCTATGTGCACAGAATCCAGCTCAAGAGAATAAAGTCCCAGTATAATGGCAGAGGTGGGACAGAGCCAGCTGCATTTCCTCCAGCAGCAATACTGAACCTGGGTGGGAGGAATACTGAACCTGGCTTGGAGGAGGAAGGGACACAGCCTTGGGCAGGCAAGGGCAGGAAGTTGAGTTAATATGCTGAGGTGGCATCATCCACTCCACAGTCAGATGAGACAATTTTATTTTAACACAACCCTACAAAGTGGGTCCTGTTGTTTCCACACCAGCAAATCAAGTTCAGAGACGTTGAGCTTCAGTCCAAGGTCACAGAGCTAATGCACTGCTGAGCTGGAACCTGCCTCCTAGGTCTGACTGACCTGTATTTTCATAATTCCACAGGAGCTGCCGTCCTATGAGAAGAATATCTCTAGGAGGGTGGATGTTTGTCTCTCTTGTTTCTGGTGCATCACCAGGGTTTGGAATGCTGCTGGGACATAGCAGTGACTCAGTAACTGAAGAATGGACGGATGGATGGATGGATGGATGGATGGGTGGGTAGATGGATGGATGAATGGATGGTTGGATGGGTGGGTGGGTGGATGGATGGATGGATGGATGGATGGGTGGATGGATAGATGGATGGATAGATGGGTGGGTGGATGCGTGAGTGGATGAATAAATGGGTAGGTGGGTGGGTGGATGGATGGATGGATGGATGGACAGGTGGATAGATGAGTGGGTGGATGGACAAACAGGTGGATAGGTGATGGATGGATGACCAGTAGATGGAGAAATGGATAGAGGGTAGTTATCAAGCTCGTACATGGGCCTTCAGTTCTATTTTTTTTTCTCCTGATTGTGCTTTCTGAGTTGGACTTCCTGAGCCTTTGCCAGTTCTGAGTCTTTTCCAGTTCTTTATGTATATGTATCTGTTTGTGCACATCTAAAACGGGTGAAGATTCAGATGTCTCCAGGGGCCAGGGAGGAAACATAAATTAGGGGAAAGAGAGACAGGTGAGCACAATAGGGAGGGTGGCAAGGGCATGTGCATGACCTGCTAAAGACGTTGAATCCCAAATTAAAATAACAATAAAATAAAAAATAAACTGAGTATCACTTGACGACATTACATGGAGTGCTCAGTGTACCCCCTTTAGGCTGCCAGTGTCTTTTATTTGCCAACTGTACTCTTGTTAGAAATGGTTTCCTGGGGACTCAGTTGGACCCTGGTTACAGGCATCAAATGCTACCTGTGCCTTGAGTGCATCTGCGGCCACACCTCGTGCGTAGACTGCCTGGTGATGATGTCATCTGTGGATGCAGGAAAAGGAAGCATGGCTTTCTGTCTGAGAACGGAGGAGACTTGCTGCCCGGCCCATCGTGCGTCAGTAGTGTAACGGACCTCACCCTTAAAAAAATCCATCTTCTAATGGGGAGAGACAGTCAAAACCTGAGGACCCTCTAGTTTTCTGTAGAAAAGAAATTGGTGGTGCTTGAATGAATGAAGAAAATCCTAATGTTTCTTGCATTTGTCTCTTGCATTAGAAACAAAAGGAGAGAGGGTTTTCTCGGAGAACCAGTTAGTCCTCGAGTGTTCAGCTGGCCCTTGTAAGCACAGTGGCCTGAGCGTTCCTCCTTCTCATCTCCAGCTGGTGCGCGGTGGGCAGGCCTGTGGGGCAGGACAGAAGGTCTGGGTTGGAAGTCATCTCTGTTCTCCCAGCCTCGTCCACCCCCTTGTCCACTCTCAGAAGTCCTTTCTCGACAGATTTTCCTCGGGTTCAGGGCAGGACAGATGCTGTCCTGCGATCTGCTTTACGGTTAGACAGTGGTGTCGGGGTTTTGATTTTTTTCTGCACCAGGTGGGTGGCTCAGTAGAGGTGAGAGAAAACAGCATGACAGCATGGCTTGGGACGTGACTGATCGGAGAGAAAGCATACCTGTTGGTGTTGCTCGTGTCTGGTTTGATTTCTGAACCAGAGTGAACCTTGTCTGAAAAACAGTCATGGAGAAGGCTCAGGTGCTGCAGTAACAGACTTGTCATTCGTCATCCACAGTTGACAGGCAGCTGTCAGGAGGGCCGCAGGGGCAGCTTTGGGGCGGGGCCGTTCAGACGTGCTCCATGTGGACTCTTGGCTCCGTGTGCCGCAGCCGCTGACTGAGGCTGGTGTGTGGTGCCAGAGCCCAGCTCCCTCTGGAGCCAGAGGTGGTCACCCCTGTCCTGTGGGAGGAGGCGTCAGAGACGGGCCCTTGCCTGTCACTGTGTTTCTTGATGCGGATCTGTCCTGGGTTGGGAAGCTTCCCTTGTACAGATCTCAGGCTCTGGGTCCCTTTTGAGACCAGGCTGGAGTCTGCGATGGGAGTGAGGGGGTCAGGGTGGAGGAGGAGGCCAGCCGTGTTTAAAGGTGTGATTCCTCGGCTGTTAGTGTGTGTGAGAGACTGAGTGTGTGTTTGTTTTTATCAGTAAATGAGGGAGAGGTTTGTCTCTCATGTTTCCAAATATGGCGGTAAGTGGATGTCCCCGCAGACCCTCAGTTCCTGCCCCAGGTGGTTTGTTAACACAGGTGGAAACCTTCCCTTGTTGGGACACTCACACATCTCACCTGGGAAGCTCCAGAGACAACCAGTAAGCAGGTCGCAAAAACATGGTAAAATAAACAGCAGAATGAAAATGGTACACTAAACAAACAAAAAACCATTGAATACAAAAGAAGGCAGTAATGGAGAAAGAGAGGAACAAAAAAGATAATTGCTTCTAAATAAAATGTTTAAGAAAGAAGAGAAGACAGACACAAAGAGTGGATAAAACATATACCATGGTGTCCATTTGTGTAATAAAGTAGTGTAATTTTCAATAAGCATTTACTGACCATCGACATTTTGTTTATTCTTTATCCACAAATCTTGCTCAATAGTGATTGAAGGTCTGCTATCCACCAGACACCCTCCTGGGGGTGGGGCTACAGGTCCCATTTCCGTGGGAGCCCTTGAGAGCCCACGGGGAGGGCAGGGGGCATGCGTGTAACAAACCACCGTCCCACGTCCCACCCGCGGCGCCACGGCTCCTTCAGTTGGGAGTCCTTTGATGCTGCTAGGATAGGCACCGATGAGGCTGCCCTTCAGGATCCCCTCTCCCCGTGCAAAGAGCAGCGACTCAGGATCACGTCCAGGAGCTTGGTCCTTTAATTAGAGAACCAGGAACAGCAGTCAGCTGGGGGCCAGGCCAGCGTGCACAGAAAACAGCCAGCAGGGATGCCTGGTGCCCAGCCTCCCCACCCGCCTCACAGAGGCTCACGGAGCTTCCTGGCTGTCATGACCTTCGTGTCCTTGGCTGCCCCTTTGCTGTTCCCAAGGTTCTTCCCCTCTGAGCCCGTTACGGCTGACGAGTAAGCTCATTCTCCCAGGCTGTTTGTATCATGTCTAAAGATCAGTAACTCCATTTGCCAACTCTCCCATGTGACAAAGCTCTCCAGACAGTAGCCACGGCTTGGCCACCTCGGTACACCCAGTGCCGAGCGTCTGCACCTTTGGCCACGTGAGGGTGACACACAGGGGAGCCCGTTACAGCACCAGGACCCGGTGCTGCTTTCAGTCTCCCACGGAGGTAGAGCCCTGGACAGGCGCTGGGGCCGAGTGGGGCTGAGTGACTGCACACCGCAGCCGCTCTGTTCCGGAAAACCGTGTTGCTGGGTTTGATGACGCCTGCTTGTGTCTCATGCGTGAGGCTTGAGCGGTCAACTCTGGGCATTTGGGTTTTTTTCTCTGCCTCTGGCCCAACATTAGACAGACCAGAATCTCAGATATTCTATTAGGAATGACAGAATGTTCATCTTACCCACCAGACGGGGCGGGGAGGGAAGGCTTGCGGTAGGATGGGCTTGGCCACTCTCGGTATTGGTGATGTGACTTTTCCAGTGTGAAGAAGGACCATGTGGCTGAGGCTGTTGGGTAAATATTTAGGCGAAGATTTGTTATCTGATTGCTATTGACAGACACTTCTGTAGTACGTGTGTCTCTGGAGGCCGCCTCTTGTTGACATGGCTTAGAGAAAGGCAGCCGTTAGCCGTCTAATACTTTACTCCTTAAACCCTCCGGCTGGAAGCCACAGGGGAATGTGCTTCTGTTTACATGCAGAGACATTCTCGCATTAGCAATGGGTTCTTTCCCATCTTATTAATTTCTTTGTATATCTCACAAATGTAAATTGAGTAGAGGTCAGTTTTGGCTGAATAAAGAAAATAAACAGTGATAGATTGGGTCCTATGGACTTAACGCTTTGGCTAATTTAATGACAAAAAGAACAAAGGGGAAAAAAGCCCTCAAACTCTATGTGCTGGATGAAATTTCAGCTAGCAATGGCCCAGGAGCCAAATTGAAAAGCTCTAACACTTTCGTAGGTGTTTTCAGATACTGATTTTGTTGCCTGACTTCAGCCCTGAGATTAGGAGGGATTGCTCTTCCGATGAAAACACGTTCATTCTGGGCACAGCAGCTGTATGGATTTTCTGTTCTGCCTCTTTCTTTACTCCTGAAAAATGCCGTTAGATGGAATTTGGATGCTCTGGGGCCATGGCCTCCCACGTTCTGGGAGGCACGTGGGTTCCTGTGGATCGTCCCCCCGACCCCGAGGCTCCTGGAGCCGACAGAGCCGGGGGACCCAGCAGGCCCATCCTCCATCTCTGACGTCACAGGCATCTGAAGGCAGGGCCATGCACTACAAGTCCATGATGTACCAGGCCGGGGGAGCCAGCGGCCATTCTGGGAAAATTCCATCCCCAGGGTATGAAGAGACAGATAAAGATCAGGTGTAACTCACCTGTGCTGAGTGACATGGTGGGTCAGGGTGGGGCTCTGGAACCAGGAGGTCTTGACCTGAGTCCTGAATTGGCCGCTTCCCAGCTCCGTCACTTGCCGTGAGTCCTCCAACCACCATGTGGCTTTGTGGCTTCATTTGTAAAGTGGGGCAAGAGTGCGCAGCTGGCAAAGGCTGAGCAATTGAATGACTTCACTTATGTAAAACAGCAGGACCAGGCGCAGGGCAGGTGCTTGGAAAAGGTTAACTATTGCCATCATTAGGAACCATCAAGGGGCTCACACACATGATCTCAGTGGAGGCTTCTAGCAGCCCGTGAGGGGGTGCTAGAGATGTCTGGATGTCAGCAACAGATGCTGACTCCGGTTCTCCTGAGCAGAAAGGTAGTTTATTGGAAGGATAAGGGGAGTACAGTGTATCAAAGTGAAGGCATGAAAATTAGACAAAGAAAGATGATATTAAGAATTACATTATATATTGGCGTGATATATTATGTGTGAATTGAGACTTATTTTAAGATAATTGAATATTCACACGCAGTTGTCAGATATAATACAGCGAGATCCCCAATACACTTCCCCGTTTCCTCCAAGGGTAACATCATATATGACTGCAGTACATCACAGCCAGGAGGTTTACACTGATGGAGTCCACCACCTTCTTCAGATTTCTGGCTTTATATGCACTCATTTCTGTGCATTTTAATCACATGTGTAGATCCTGTGACCACCAGAATCACAATCCAGAATTTGTATCACAAGGATTCCTCCTGTGTTTTCTTCTAACACTTTTATAGTGTTAGCTGTTACATTGAGGTCTAATGAATTTTGAGCTATAGTGTTATGTATAATGGGAGGTAGGCGTCCAAATTCATTTTTCTGCATCTAGATGTCTAGTTGTTTCAATATGACTTTTTGAAGAGACAATTCTTTCTCCATTTAATTGTATTGGCACTCTTGTTGAAAACCGACTGACTGTAGATACTAGGGTTTATTTTTGATCTCTCAGTTCTAGTCCACAGATCTATATGTCTGTCCTTATGGCAATAGCACACAGTTTTATTACTGCAACTGTGTAGTTAGTTTCCACAAAGGGAAGTGTGAGTCTTCCGCCTTTGTTCATGCTTACCAAGATTTTTTGGCCGGGCGCGGTGCCTCATGCCTGTAATCCCAGCACTTTGGGATCCCAAGATGGCTGGATCGCCTGAGGTCAGGAGTTCCAGACCAGCCTGGCCAACATGGTAAAACCCTATCTCTACTAAAAATACAGAAATTAGCCAGGCGTGGTGGTGGGCGCCTGTAATCCCAGCTACATGGGAGGCTGAGGCAGGATAATTGCTTGAATCCGGGAGGTGGAGGTTGCAGTGAGGCGAGAGCGCACCACTGCACTCCAGCCTGGGCAACAGAGAGAGAGACAGAGAGAGAGAGAGACTCTGTCAAAAAAACTTCACCTGAGCTTCCATAGGACAATTTCTATTGACTGTTTTGTGTGTGTTTGTGTGTTTGCATGCATGTGTGTGTACATGCCATATTTCCTTTGCATGTCTCATTTTGTTTTCTTCAAAATTGGACATTTAAAATTATATAAATTACAAGGCTGGGCACAGTGGCTCACGCCTGTAGTCCCAGCACTTTGGGAGGCTGAGGCGGGCAGATTACTTGAGGTCAGGAGTTCAAGAGCAGCCTGGCCAACATGGTGAAACCCTGTCTCTATTACAAATACAAAAATTAGCTGGGCATGGTGGTGCATGCCTGTAATCGCAGCTACTGAGGAGGCTGAGGCAGGAGAATCACTTGAACCTGGGAGGCGGAGGTTGCAGTGGGCCAAGATCCTGACACTGCACTCCAGCCTGGGTGACAGAGTGAGAGAGACTTTGTTTCAAAAAATAAATTATATATGTAATTAATACAATCTTTTTCTGGACACCAGTTCCCACCCCGCCAGTGTTTGTTTCTTGAGCTGTTTATTGCTGTCATTGTTTTCTTGCTTTAGACTTCCCTGGACTAATTCTGTACAGTCTGCTTTCTTTTTTTGTGTGAAGACACGGAAATGTACTTGGTTAGCTTAGTGTCTTTTTTTTTTTTTTTTTGCGCGAAGACACAGAAATGTACCTGGTTAGCTTAGTGTCTTTTTTGTGTGAAGACACGGAAATGTACCTGGTTAACTTAGTGGTCAGATAATGACTGAACAGAGATTTCCTCAAATTCCTTGAAATGAGGATTTTCTCAGACTTTGCTGAGGGCTGTGTGGGTGTGTGTTGGGGAATGCCTTCACCATCCTGGCAGATGGCTTACAGCTCTGCCTTAGTTGGTGCCCACGCTGGCAGGGAGCTTCCCAGTCAGCCCAGGTGAGCAGGGGCCCTCCTAGTTCTCTCCCAGCAGACACACAGCCCTCCCTGCATGTGCACCTGGCCTTCTAAGTTCTCAGGAATATATCAGAGCTTTTCAAAGCTTTATAAGAACATGTCATTCCACAGTACTTCCTTTTAATTTTTTTGGGCCAGCCTCTTCTCAGCTTCAACTTGTATTGCTGCTTCAGGCAACTACGGTAATAAACAATCCCCACTGATTTTTTAGGACAAATATCCTAGGATAGGTAGGGCTGGTGCACAGAATAAGCTCTGATGAGGTCAAGTAGCGAGGAGAAAGCAGTTCTTCAGTGGGAGCGCAGCTCTTCGGGGAGCTGTCAGCGTGGTCAGATGACAGCGATTCACTGGAAATGGGCCTTGTGGAGAGTTCCAGTCCTCTGTGTTCCTCCAGGGGCTGCCAGCCTGCTGGTTTTTTACAGCCACTCCTTGTTTTTTAGGACTACTGTGGGGCTGAAAGAAGACGACTGAAATTGGGCAAATTAAAATGCCACACAATTTGCTTTTCTTACCAAGATCCAGCCATTGTTATTATTTTGAGAAATGCATTCACCCTATTGCCCAGGCTGGAATGTCATAGCACAATCACAGCTCACTGCAGCCTCGAACTCCTGGGCTCAAGCAATCCTCCTACCTCAGCCTCCCAAGTAGGTGGGACCACAGGTGTGTGCCACCATGCCTGGCTAATTAAAAACATGTATTTATTTATTTTGGTAGAGATGGGGTCTTGCTATGTTGCTCATGCTGGTCTAGAACTCCTGTACTCAAGTGATGCTCTCCCTTTGGCCTCCCAAAGTTCTGGGATTACAGGCATGAGCCACCAGGCCTGGCCATTATTATTATTTTGAATACATGCTGTTCAGATTATTGCAAGCCTTTAGCTAGTTTTCGGAGCTCTGAAACAGGCCTTTTGACATTTATTCCAGTATTCTGATTGCTTTTATGGAGGGAGAGAACTTTGGAAGCCTTTACTCTGCTATCCCAGAAGTGCTTCTAGTATCACATTTTGTACTCAGCATTGTGCCCTGCAAAGGCAATAATGTGAAAATATTTTAAGTGGGTTGACAGTTGCCAAATACTTTCTAAACTGTTATTGTGAATTTTTACCACACATATTAATGCATGAAGGTTGCCTTTGCAGTTTAATTGCTGGAATTCTTATGCAGGGCAATCATGGACCTCCTGCTGTGTACAGATTTGCAGACAATTTAGAGCGTCACTCATCCACGACGATCCGATGTGGAGGTTTCTATTCCCACAGAGATGAAGCCACAAGCAAAGGCCTATTCGTGTGCAGGTCTGTTCTGGTCCCAGAGACAAAATGCGCCCTCTGGGATGAGCCTCCCTGGGCACCCCCTGCGTCCTTGGAGCCCTTTTGGGCCACGTCTCTGCTTAGCGTTGGGGGACCTGTCACACCCAAGTGGGGTGACCACAGGCTCGCGACCTGTAGGAGGCGAGACTCCAGCATTCTAGGGGGTGACAGCAAAACCAGGCCCTCAGCAGAGACCGCCTCCTTCCAGAGCCTTCTGTGGCTGGGCAGGGGTCTCCAGGCAGCTCCGCAGCCCCCGCGAAAACCCCCTGGTGCTGAGTCCGCTTATACAGACAGAGACGAAGGGCAGCGACGCCGTTTTTCTTTTCTGAAATGGGGGGGGTCGTGTGTCCGCAGCTCAGGAGGAAGAGGGGGTGCAGGCTTTGCCGGTGGGTAGGAGTTTGATTTGTACTCGGAGGCTGGGAGCCCCTGGGCTTTCTGCAGGGAGAGGCGGTCTGAGCCACGCTTTAGAAGTTGACCTGCTGCTCTGCGGGGAGTCGGTGCGGGGGACAGGGGTGGAAGCTGCTGCATCATCCAGGTGAGAGGAGAGCCAGGTGCGCAGTGAGCCGAGGTGGGAGGAAAGCTGGTTGCCAGGGAGACAAGGGCGTGTCCGTCATCACAAGGCTCCACCCACAGCACTATCCTGGGCAGAACCTTCCTGGCCCCACCCACAGCCTTAGCTGATTGGAGTGTGGAGCACATGTGACCACAGGCAGCCTTCTTATAGGTCGGCTGGCCTCTCGTGACTTGCCCATATGGCCGTGGAGCCTTTGCAGGGGATGTCCTGGAGAATCAAGGGTGAGTCCACCATCCAGGATGGTGGGGAAAAGTCCTGGGGTTATGGACCTGAGAAGGGGCTGTGGGCTTCACCATCAGGGGCAGGGCCATGTAAGAGGGTGTGGAGCCACTCGAGAGGAGTGGGGCCGTGTGAGTGGGGCGGGGCCATGTGAGTGGGGCAGGGTCATGTGAGTGGGGCGGGGCCATGTGAGTGGGGCGGGGCCATGTGAGTGGGGCGGGGTCATGTGAGGGGCGGGGCCATGTGAGTGGGGTGGGGCCAGGTGAGTGGGGCGGGGTCATGTAAATGAGGAGCCATGTGCAGGTGGGGTCCTGTAAGTGGGGTGGGGTCATGTGAGTGGGGAGGGGCCGTTGAGTGGGGCGGGGTCTTGTGAGTAGCAGAGTTATGATAATGGGGCGGGGCCTCTGTGGTTAAGTGTCACGTTTGTCTCTGGAGATTCCTCCTCGTGGCTCCCAGACGCTCAGGGCTTCTCCCCCACGGACAGAACACCTCCACGAGCCCCATGGCCTCAGCACCAGTGACCTCAGCGTTGCTGTTCCATAGAAGGCAACTTGTACGTGCACTGGCAGGTCCTGCTTGTTTAGGAAGGAGAGGGTGGAGGCTCAGATGTCGGGTTCAGGGCTCACCGGGGATGCGGGCATCAGGGTGCTCCCTCCCCAGCTTCTGGCTGACAGCGCTGAACTCAGCCTCCTCGTCCGGCTTCTGGTGGCTTCTGGTCCACACTCTACCCTCCTCTGTGGGCTCCGTCTCTGCAGGGTTCTCGGAGACATCGCAGGTGCTAAATGCCAAATGCAGAACCTGGGCTGTGGGTCCCGGCCTGGCTTCGTGTGCCGAGCTTTCCACTGAGCGCCGCATGACTGGGTGCTACCTGGGGCGAGGGGGTGATGCGAAAACACTTTCTGTTCAGTTTCGAAGCAAGCTGCCCTAACTCCAGATCCCCATGCAATTTCAGAGTTCTTTCTCTCCTTTGTGTTTTGAAACAGCAACGCAGTTTCCTCTCTGTGTGCCTCTCCGGCTTGCAGGCTGGCACCTGCGCATAAACCGAGCATGAGAATCAGGTGTCTGCGAGCCCCTTTCTTCTCAAACGGGACTCCTGAGGTTTCACAGAGGAGACAGGGACTTGGGAACCTTGGAGGAGGGACACAGTTTAGAGTTCAGATCACACTGGAGGGTGGGTCTGCCACCAGACCGGCATCCCAGATCGACGATGAACAGACAGAGAAAACCTGAATTTCCAGGAGGCTCATGGTGTCTTTGACCCTGATGCCTCCTGGGTGACTGTGTTGTACCTACACATGCCTCCAGGACAGTCGGGGCTAGAGTGGGTCAGGAGAAGGTCCTTCTGGATGTAACCGCGCTGTGCATGGCTCTCATGGTCTGAGCGGGGTTGAAAACAGCTCCCCTGGGGCCAGGGAGGGTGCTGTCAGTGAGCAGGAGAGACCAGGGGGTGGAGGGATGGGGAGGCTGTTGGACCCTCAGCGGCTGCTCAGCTCCAGCCCTGCCCACACCCGCCTTTCCCTGGGCTTGGTCCATGCGGATACAGGCCCAGTGTTGTAGATCTTGTGAGTTTTACATGAAATTTCTTAACATTTACAGCACCACACAGGCACACAACACATCTGGGGCCTCCAGTTCACACCCCGCCTGACAGCCCATCACCGTGTGTGTGGTTAGGGCTCCCCAGCACCTGGGCATCCTCCTGTGCCTGGACTCACTCCCCCAGCTTCCCCCTCCTGCTGCTTCAGAGCAGCATCCACCCGGGCTGTGCCTCCCCTGCTAGTGCTGCCCCCATCAGAGAGGGCCTTTCTACTCTCCTGTCCCCAGAGGCCCAGGAGGTTGCAAGATGCTGACTGGGGGTGCTGTGGTGGGGGCCCCAGCCTGCTTCATCTCTGTCCCACGAAGCCTGGGGAACACAGAGCTGAGCCCTGCAGTGCCCGGCACATGCTCTATTATGTCCACAGAACGTTCCACCCGGCTGTGACCTTTAGGAAGGCATCCATCTGGCCATTTGCAAAGTGGGTAAGTGACCCTGGGGCTTTGTTGGGATTGCCCTGATTAACTCAGTGGGCTACAGATCTGTTTTTATTTACTTATTTGTAAACTTGGAAGATTTGGGAGCAAATTCTTTTCGAACTAGCCATCCAACTTTGGAGAAACAATTTATGGATGAAAAGCACAGGTTGGTTTTGGTAAAAGCAAAGTAGCATGTTGAGTTCTCTTTTTAAAGGCATTTTAATAACAGAGAAACTGAAAGAGATGTTACAGCAAAAGCATGCACCTATTGTTCATAATTTCAAATTATTAATATTTATGTTCACATTAAAAATCGCAACAAGTAAGACATTGTAGAGGATGCCGGAAACCCCGTGGCTTCTCTGCTCTAAGAGGCAGTGACCGTGGTGAGTGCTGTGTGACTTTCTTGTCCATTTATGTACATTTCAAATTCATGCACAACCTTGAGCATGTTGGGGTCTTTATTAATCTTTCCTCTAAGCCCTGCAGCTTGTTTTTCCCTGACACAAGGTCGTCTGGATGCAGCCAGGTGCATCAGGTGTCCTGATCAAACCCCTCCTGGCACACATGCTGGTATCTCCACCTGTCCCGTCTCCAGCTGCGCTCAGGAATCACGCTGTGCCCCTCCTCCTGCACATGTGGGATCCTTTCTCTGTGTAGACACAGATTGCTGGATCTCGAGGTTGGCGTGTTGTCATGGTCACTCACCGGCCTGGTGTCCAGGGTAGACTTATCTGTGCAGGAGCCGAGGAGCCACCTGCTAGTTTCCTCTGGCTCCCTTGAGGGGTTCTCACCCCCATGCTGAGATGAGGCCACCCAGGGCTCTGTTCCCCTGACTGATTAGGGCATTGTGACCTGCGCGGCTCCCTGTGGGAAAATGTGACCTTCCTGCTCTTAATTTCCAGTTGCCTTCTGCATGAGCAGAAGGAGCCCACGGTGCCCCCACCCCCCGACTCCTGTGTTTGCCTCATTCATCGCACGTCTATCTCTGACCTTACTGTCAAGCAGGGCAGGGCATGATGCACCCACCAGACGGACAATGTAATGTGGCCACCATTGCTAGCTTTGCCGATTCCTCAGAAGGTTCTGGAAAATCGAACCAGATGGGGTCAGAGATGACCCATCTTATGTCCTTTGATGGAGCTATTTATGGGGCTTGCTCCTCTCAACCCCAGGGCTCTAAGGTCCCTGGCTTTGCCCCTGCCCACCTGGGGAAAGGCTGTGGTTAATTGTGAAACTGCCCTGTAGCTGCTGGCACTGACTCGCGGTCACGAGGTCCAGCAGCATCTCCTAGATTGTCACTGCCCGCTCTGCTCTGTGGGTGGGTCAGCCGTGGTAAAGCACAGCGGGTGGAGGACCAGGCGTCCTGGGGCGGGTTCCTGTTGGGCCTGCTCGCAGCCTGCCTAGTGCCATTGAGACTGCTGTGCAGGAATCACCAGGCTACAGGAAGGAGCCTCGGATACTCCTGCTTGTGGGAGATCCGGGTCTTCAAGGTCCTCTTGGCCATACACGATGCCCACCTCATGGGTTCACTTCAGGACCCAAGCTGAGATGGTTTGACAAAAGCCAGGAAAGAGAACCAGAGACTGTGGCTGTTCTCCCGAGGGGCCAGGGGCCCAGTGTCCTCAAAGTCCTCCCACATCCTCAGGGATGCTGGCGGGCTCCCCTGTGACTGCCCTCTCCCCTCTCCTGGGGAGTTCATGAACCTGGAAAGGGACACTTCTGTCTCCCTGGCCACATAGTGCCCACCTTTCCCGTGACAGCCACGGTGCCCGTGGAGAGGGAAGTCCAGGCAGCTCCACCCGGCCTCGGCCCCTCTGCTTTGTCTCTGAGCCTGAGCGCATGCAGAGCCCCTCCAGGGCAACAGCTGTCCCACTCTTGAATGGGGGCCAGGACGATGCTGCAGCCCCCCTGGGTCAGGCTGAGGCCCTGCCTCCTGCATGCGCTGGGTCCCAGGGAGGATGCCAGGGCCTGCGGGGGAAAATGAGCTCCCACTAAAAGGGGAGGTGCAGGCTGCAGAGTCTAGGCCTCCCCTACCCCAACCTCAGACAGCCAGGGATTGTCCTTCCCACAGAGGGAGTGCGATTCCTGTAACCCCAGGAGTGATTCAGTCGGCTGTGAATCACAGAGGCTGAGAAAAAACCCTCCAAGCTATCCAGTCCTTGAGTGCAGCCCTGCTGGCTCCAGAACGGCTGCCTTGGCTGGCCTCACTCGGCTCCTGCAGGAGTGGGCTGGGCCCCTCTCTGCTTGCCCGCAGCCTGGCACACTCATCATCTGCCCACGCCTTGGTAAGCGAGGGCTGAGCTGCCATCTGCAGGTGGGAGGCCTGCGGCTGAAGGCACAGGTGGTGCTGCCCACACAGCAGCGGCATCAGAATCACCTGCAGGGCTTCTGCGCCACGATCAGTAGCTCCCAGACTGCCCTGACCACCCCGGGGCCTTTTCCAATTACTGACATCTGCTTCCCACACAGACATTGGCTATACCTGGTATCAGATGGGGCCTGCGCCGCGGGGATTTAAAACTCTTCCCAGGTGAGTCTAACCTGCAGCAGGGTTGGGAACCGCTGACCCAGCAGTGTGAGGCAGCAGGTTCCCGGGTGACGCTGACACTGCTGGTTGATGCCACACTCCGAGAACGGCTGCACCGGAGCTCTGGCCGAGGCTGAGTTTTGGTGCAGGATGTGGGCATTGTTGTTGTAGACCTCAGGATCAGCAGGTCTGGGTTTTTTGCTGTAGGAACAGCTGCTAAAAATAAGCGAGAATGCTACATGTTGAGCGAGCGTTGGCCTGTGTCTGACCACGCTTCAGGAGTGGGTGTTCTGGGGACCTTGCCTGGGGAGCTCTGGGCTCCTGGAGCCCAGGGTCAGACACAGAGGTCTAGAGGTCTGAACTTGAGAGACCAACCCTGTGCTTTGGAGCCAACAGCCACCATAGTGGGTGGAGCTGGTGGGGGGTGTCATCTCCAGCCTGAGGCCACTGCTGTCTTGTCCCTGCTATGGCGTCTGTCACCACCTACAGTGACTTCATCTCAGTTCAGCCCGCTGAGTTGGCATCCCTTTGAAATGGTACAAAGCAGAACAGTTATTCATTAACGCTGTAGATTCATTCACTTAAGAGAGACTCACGGAATGTCCACCCTGTGCTGGGCGCTGTGTTTGATGGGCAGGGAGTGTGGGCTGGGCACAGCTGTCCCTGCTATCTGGGACACCCTGGAGGGTGGTGACAGTCCTACAGCTGAGTACAGGGACCACAGTGGTCACAGCCCTGGCTATGGCCTGTTCCAGCCTGTATGGACACCAGGGCACTCCTGTCCTGGCCACCCTGGTGTCACCTCCCTGACGGGCCCTGGGCCCCGGTGCTGCCACTGCCCCTCCCCCTCCCCAGATGTAGCAAGAGAAGCCTTCAGGATGATACAGATGCACATCTGGGAGGGAGAAAAACATGAACGTCCAAGTGAGATGTTTTCACAGAGGCCTCTTGGAGATTTCCCGGAAGGCTCCATGTTGCTGACAGAAGAGGTAGGTGGGAAGAACTTCTGTAAACAGGAAGCGAAAAAGAGCAAAACCGACCACTGAAATGCCAATGTCAAACGGAAGAGGGGCAGCCCCAAGCTGACAGACCCTCCCTGATTGCAGAGAGGGTCTGGTCCTGAGGGGAAGGGAGAGGAGGACAGGGAAGGCGGGTGGAACATGGGAACATGGCTGTGCAGAACCTTCTGCGTGGCCCTGCCTCCCTTCTGCCTTCCCCCTGGACCCGAGGTGAGGATTTGGAGGGGGCTACAAGTACAGCCAGAGGCGGAGTCTCCCCACAGCCAGGCCTCCGGTCCTCCCCAGGTTCAGCTGCAGGTGGACAGAGCAGAATTTTAGCCTCATTTGTCACCAGATCTCCCTCCCAGCCCTGGCCGTGTTTGGGTTTAGGAATTCCTAGAAAACCTGAGGAGTTGATAAACTAGGTTCCCGCTCTGTTTAGTTCAGGATCCTCATCAAGGCTCACGGGGCTGGGTTCTGCTGGAGAATGGCTCTGTCATTCCTGGGAGATTCACTTAACTCTCTGCTTCACACACTTGTACCTCAAAGCCCTTTGCTTGGACAGGGTCAGGCTGGGCACCTCCTGCCAGCCAGAGGGCACTGGTGCAGTCTTATCTGTGGAACCAATTGTCAGAGGTGTTTGAACCAGAGTGACTCCATCTTGAGCAGGGGCTGGGTGAAATAAGGCTGAGTCCTGCTGGGCTGCATTCCCAGGAAGTTAGGCATTCTAAGTCACGGATGGGATAGAAGGTTGGCACAAGTTACAGGTCACAAAGACCTTGCTAATAAAACAGGTTGCAGTAAAGAAGCCAGTCAAAACCTGCCAAATCCAAGATGGCAACCAAAGTGACCTCTGGTTGTCCTCACTGCTTGTTATACACTAATTATAATGCATTTGCTACTAAAAGACACTCCCACCAGCACCCTGACAGTTTGCAAATGCCATGGCAACATCAGGAGGTTACCCTGTATCGTCTGAAAAGGCAGAGGAACCTTTCAGGAATTGCCCACCCCTTTCCCAGAAAGCTCAGGAGTAATTCACCCCTTGTTTAGCATATAATCAAGAAATAACCCTAAAAATAGTCAACCAGCAGCCCTAAGGGCTACTCTGCCTATGGAGTAGCCATTCTTTCTATTCCTTTACTTTCTTCATAAACTTGCTCTCACTTTACGGGTTTACCTCGAATCCTTTCTTGCAAGAGATCCAGAACCTCTCTTGGGGTCTAGATTGGGACCCCTTTCTGGTAACACAATGGGTGACATGTGGTTGTTCCTCTTGGCTTCTCACAAAGTGAGGTTGGAGTTTTGGGATTCCAGGTCTACACCTTGACCATGTAATCTTTTTCTTGAAGAATGGCTCCATAGAGGAATATTCTGTCTGCCCCAGACTCACTCTGATTGCACTGAGGCAGTGAGTCCCCTGGGGGGATAAGAATGAAATCGCTTTGCAAAAATTATATCAGTGAGAAAATTGTGGCAGTGTGGGGGATCTGATCTAGTCAACCCCCCTCTTGCCTTTAGCCTTCAATTATTCCTACGCTTAAGCCAAGCGAATTTTGGGAAACATTTAGTTTATAGTTTAAATGATAATAAGCCTTTCCCCCAAACTCAACTGCCTTTGTAAAGCTAATGGGAGACCACCTGGCTGGGAGGATAGAGCAGGCTGAATTGTTCTAAGGTGTAGACATAAACCATTGCCAGCCATTATTCCAGAGGTCATAAGACATGGAACTCCCCAATTACTCCTGCAGATAACATTGCTATTGTAGAATGTAAGATCGGCCTTACATTCTATATCGGGTATGCAAAAAACCTTTATCGGGTATGCAAAAAGCCTATATCAGGTTTCAAAAAACCTGAAAGGTTTTTTGCATACCCGATGACTGATGGCTCCATCTGATCCTGCCAGCTGCTCCTGTGGCCTTGCCTGGAAGCGACTCAGTCAGCAGGATGATCATTTCCCATGCTCCTGTGGTTGCACCCCCAGCCAATAGGCAGCAAGCACACGTTGCCCCAAAGCCACGCCCACCCCTTCCCCCAAACTGGAAGAACCCACTGGGCAGTTCCAAGAAGCTCTCCTCATGGGGACTGAGCCCTCTGGCTGAAAATGCATGGCGGAGTCACACTGTGACCCACAGGCTACATCTAATCCATGGGTCTTCATTATTCGGCCTACCCATTTTTTATTCATTACTAACATTAACATTTGAGAGATTTCACTGCAAAGCTAGATGTGTAGGTTCATTTGAATAACGGGGCAGTAAGCCGCCCCTGGGCCACATCAGGATGATGGGCTGGAGCTGAGGGGCAGTGCCACACTCTGGAAAGGACACGTGCCCTCCGACTTACTGCAGTCTCCACCACTCCCTGTGGTCACTTTGTTCTGTCTGGTAGCATCACCCTTTTTTCTCTGTCCAACTCGCATGATTCATTATGTGTAATCACCTTGACCCTGTAAGCATGTGTTTTGTCTCATGAGGCAGTCTGTTCTACCCCAGTGTCAGAGGCGTTCGAACCAGAGCGACTCCATCTTGAGTGAGGGCTGGAAAATGAGGCTAGGACTTACTGGGATGCGTTTCCAGAAAGTTAGGCATTCCTGGCTTCTAGATATTTGCAGTTAAGGAAACAAATTAATGTTTACTAAACAGACCCAGACTTGGGAGTGTGCAGATATTCTGAAATCTGGAGAACAAAGGCATTCCTAATTTTGTTTTAAAGATACTAATATCGATCCTTGCAAAATGTAGTAATTAAGAAAATTAATCCTTTACCACAGACCCTTGTAGCAGAGCCCATCTCCCCGTATATACAAGCACCGTACCTAGGGCGGTCGCCTTCCTTCTCTTATTTTTAGAAATGCCCAACTCTGTCTACGGAGTAGCTGCGCTTTCACTACTTTACTTTCTTAATAAACTTGCTTTTGCTTTGCACTGCAGACTCACCCTGAATTCTTTCCTGTGTGAGATCCAAGATCCCTCTCTTGGGGTCTGGATCAGGACCCTTTCCTGTAACACCGGCAGTTGAAATTTTAGCAGTTGATTGACATTAGCCACATAAGTGGTTATTGATGCTGCCCATATAAACAGCCTTGTTCTATTTGCATGGGAATTACACAGTGAAGAGAAGTGTTTCTAACCCAGAGAATGCTTTGAGTCAAGCAAGATCTTTACCATTAGGCCATTACAACCCCTATATCCCCCGCTATAAGAGATGAGATTTAAAATTAGTTGGTACAAGTTGAGCCGAAGATTACATTTGTTATCTGACATTTGTTAGATCTGACATTTGTTAAGGAAAAAATGTTGATATTAAAAACAGATGTGGGCCAGGCACAGTGGCTCAGGCCTGTAATCCCAGCACTTTGGGAGGCCAAGGCAGGTGGATCACTTGAGGTCAGGAGTTCAAGACCAGCCTTCCCAACATGGCAAAAGCTCGTTTCTAATAAACACAAAAATTGGGTGTGGTGGCATGCACCTGTAATCCCAGCTACTTGGGAGGCTGAAGCAGGAGAATCACTTGAACCTGGGAGGTGGAGGCTGAAGTAAGCAGAGATCATGACACCGTACTCCAGCAAGACTGTCCCCCTGACCCCTGCCAAAAAAAACAAAAACAAAAACCCACAAAAAACAAAAAATCCATGAATTCAGCAAGGTTGCAGGATACAAGATTAATATACAAAATCAATTGTCTTTGTATACACTTGCAATAGAAAATAAAAAATGAGTTTAAGAAAATAATCTCATTTACAATAGCATCAAAAAGAACAAAATACTTAGACATGAATTTAACAACAAACAAGTATAAAATACATAATCTGAAGACTACAGAATGTTGTTTAGAAAAACTTAAGAACTAGATAAGTGAAAAAGCATCTCATGTTACTGAATCAGATCTGCACATTCTACACAATCCCTATCATTATCCCAGCTGACTTCTCTGTAGAAACTGACAAGCTGATTCCAAAATTCATTCAGGATTGCAAGGGATGCCGAATAATAATTATCTTGAAAAGGGAGAATGAAGTAGAACAGCCCACAGCTTCGCTTTCAAAACTTACCGTAAAGCAGTGGTAATCAAGACAGGGTGGTACTGGCACAAGGATAGACATCAAGATTAATGGAATAAAATTGAGACTCTAGAAATAAAATCATATATCTGGGGCCAATTGATTTCCCATAATGGTGTCAAGACCACTCAATGGGATAAGAATTGTTCTTTCAACATACGGTGCTGGGATCACTGGATTTCCACATGCTATGGAATGTAGCTGGACTCTACCACCCACCATACCCAAAAGTTAACTCAAAGTGGATCAAAGACCTACCTGTCACAGCTAAAACTATAAAACCTCTTAGAGGAAAATACTACTGACCTTGGATTTGGCCAAAAATTCTTAGATAAGGATTAAAACCATGAACAACAACAATAATAATGAGCAACAAAAGAAAAAAATAGATAAACTGGATTTCATCAAAATGAAAAACCTTTGTGCGTCAAAGAATACCAGCAAGAAAGTGGAGGGCCAGGCATAGTGGCTCATGCCTGTAATCACAGCACTTTGGGAGGCCAAGGCAGGAGGATTGCTTGAGGCCAGGAGTTCAAGACCAGCCTGGATAACATGGCAAGACCCTGTCTCTATATTTAGAAAAAAAATTATATATATGTGTATATATATGTGTATATATATGTATATATGTATATATATGTGTATATATATGTATATATGTGTATATATAATGTGTATATGTATGTGTGTGTGTGTGTGTGTGTGTATATATATATATATGCAAATCCTACCATAGAACTCTTTTGACTCAATAAGTCAAATAATCCAGTTACAAAATGGAAAGGATATGCATAGTCATTTCTTCAAGGAAAATATATACAGTGACACATTAAATACACAATAAGCACATGAAGAAAAATTGGCACAGTTAGTCATCAGGGAAATGCACATCAAAACCACAGTAACATGCCACTTTACACACACTAAAATGCCTATGATAAAAAATCAGATAATAATGTTTCCGAGGATGTGGAGAAATCTGAATCCTCATCACCACTGGTGGGGGTGGAAGATGGTGCAGCCACGTTGGAGAACAGTTTGGCAGTTCCTCAAATGGTTAAACATAGAGTCACCACACCACACAGCAACTCCACTCCTAGTTACGTACCCAAGAAGAAGCAAAACATAATGTGCACAGAAAAACTTGTACACCAACCTTCAGGGCAGCTTTATTCATAACAGTCAAAAGCTGGGAACAACCCACACGTCCATCAAATAACAAATGGTTTAACAAGATGTAGCACAGGAGCCCCTCCTTATCTGAGGTTTTGGTTACTCATGGTCAATCACAGTCCAAAAATATTAAATAGAAAATTTCAGAAATAAGTCATCACACCATTACGAGCAGCGTGACTAACGCTCACCATGCCACCCAGGATGTGAATCACCTCTCTGCCCAGCGTACCCATGCTGTATGCTCTGTCTGCCCACTGGCCACTTAGTAGCTGCATTGGTCATCAGATTTACTGCCTTGGCGTCACTGGACTGTGTCTTCAGTGCTTGTGTTTAAGGAAACCTGATTTTACTTAATGAACAGCCAGAAGCGCAAGGCTAGTGGTGCCGGCAATTTGTACATGTCCAAGAAAGCCATAAAGTGCTTCCTTGAAGTAAAATGTGAAAGTTCTGTACTTAATGAGGAAAGAAAAACAATCACATAATGAGGTTGCCAGGATCTACAGTAAGAATGAATCTTCTTTCCGTGACATTGTGAACAGTACATTGTTATAATTGTCCTATTAGTGGTTATTGTTGTTAATCTCTTACCTCATCTAATTTATAAATTAAACTTTATCATAGCTATGTATGTATAGGAAAAAAGCAGTGTATATAAGGTTCAGTACTATCCATGGTTTCAGGCTTCCACTGGGGGAACTTATCCCCTACAGATGAAGGGGGAAGATTGTATATGCATACAATGAAATATTATCCGGCCACAAAAAAAGGACGTGGTGGCTCATGCCTGTGATCTCAACACTTTGGGAGACTGAGGCAGGAGGATTGCTTGAGGCCAGGAGTTTGAGACCAGCCTGGGCAACACAGCAAGACCCCATCTCTACAAAAAAATAATAATAATAAAAATTAGCCAGGCATGGTGGTGTATGTCTGTAGTCCCAGCTACTCAGGAGGCTGAGGTAGGAGGGTCACTTGAGTCCAGGAGGTTGAGGCTGCAGTGAGCTGTGATTATACTACTGCACTCCAGCCTGGGTGACACAGTGAGACCCTGTCTCTATTAATAAAAAAAGGTAATGAAATACTGGAGGCCAAACACTTCTGAACAGAGATCCCTGGAATTACCTCCACGCTCCTCAGTTTGGGGTCCCTCTGCTCTGGCATCACATTCCAGGGGGTGAGTGGCCAGCGTGAGTCACACGTCCACCACTTGGCTGCAGGCAGGGGTTGCCATGATGGACAGTTCCTGGGTGTGTCCATGAGAGGAAGGTCACTTCTCCCAAAGCAAAGCCAGGCGGAGTGGACGGGAGAGAGCAAAAGGAGCAGAGGGCCAGGGCCGGAGCCCCTTACAGAAATCCTTCAGTGAATTTCTGGGGAACTTCCAGAGAGGCCGACTGCTGGCTGATTCAGTCCTTGCCCTGCAAGAGACAAAAGAGTGAGACGCCAGCTGGGATCCCTTCCAGAAAGGGGCTCAGGAGTTCATTGCGAAGACAAATAAATGAAGGGTGACTTCTCAAGCTGTGCACTCGCCCTCACGGCCTTGTGAATGGGATTATATGTGAGAATCCCAGTGTGTTGGCTGAATTCCAGGGCATCTGGGGGCACAGTTAGCAGAGGAGGGCCAGCCTCCCTCACAGGGCACCCCACCTCAGACTCAAGGGAGCATCTGAGAAGTTCCTGGATGTGCCATGGAATGGACAGGGTGTGCACTGGCCTCATGTTCTCCTCTGGGCACTTCTCAGGCTCTGGTGTGACACCTCCCATGAGGATTCCTGACAGTGCAGATTTTGATTCAGGAGCTCTGAGTGGAGCTCAGAGTGCTATACTTCTATCAATCATCGCAGTGATGCTGATGCTGCCTGTCCAAGCCCACAATGGGGAGCGAGGTCCTACTGTGTGCTGGCAGCAGGAGGGGAGGCAGGTCTGTAGCATATCTGTGTGTCCATAACCCCAGCTGGTGGCCCCAGAGGACTGGGAGAGCATCTTTCCTCCAGAACCCTGTGCCTAAATCCCAGGGAAGGGCTCTCATTGGTCCTGTTCTTCCAGACCTCTGTGTCTAAATCCCAGGGAAGAACTCTGATTGGTCCTGTTCTCCTAGAGCCCTGTGTCTAAATCCCAGGGAAAGGCTCTGATTGGTCCCATTCTTCCAGACTTCTGTGTCTAAATCCCAGGGAAGGGCTCTCATTGGTCCTGTTCTCCCAGACTTCTGTGTCTAAATCCTGGGGAAGGCTCTGACTGGTGCTGTTTGAGTGGTGTGCCTTAGGGTAAACCTCTGTGGCAAAAGAGAAAGGATGATAGTGATGGTTGGTTCTCACCAGAGCCTCTGGGGTGAGGAGAGCCTGCTTCCCAAAGGAAAGGGTTATCTTGTCCTAAAAGATACAGGGCCAGGGGGTGCTAGGCCAACAGATGAGCTGTGCATATTTGATATCTGCTTTTAATGAGCAAACAAAACACACTTTAGTGACCCCAAAGAATACTTTCAAGAAACTGAGGCCAATATACCTCAGGGATATTGTGGGTTTAGTTCCAGACCACTACAGTAAAGCGAATACTGCAATAAAGCAAGTCACATGAATATTTTGTTTTCTCAGTGCATATGAAAATTACATTTACAAGATACTGTAGACTATTAAGTGTGCAATAGCATTATGTCTAAAAAAAATGCACATACCTTAATTAAAAATACTTTATTCCTAGAAAACGCTAAGGTTCATCTGAACCTTCTACGAGTCCTAATCTTTTTGCTGGTGGAGGGTCTTGCCTCAGTGTGAATGTCTGCTGACTGATCAGAGAGCTGATTGCTCAGGGTTAGGCTGGCTGTGGCAATGTCTTAAAATAAGACAACAATGAAGTTTTCCACATTGCTCAACTCTTCCTTTCAAGAAAGATTTCTCTGTAGCAAGTGATGCTGTTTGATAGCATTTTACCCACAGTAGAACTTCTTGCAAAATTAGAGTCAATCCACTCAAAGCATGCCACTGCTTAACAACGGAGTCTATGAAATATTCTAAATCCTTTATTGTCATTTTAACAATGCTCACAGCATCTTCACCAGGAGTAGATTTCATCTCGAGAGACCAGTTTCTTTGCTCATTCATAAGAAACAACTCCTGATCTGTTCATGTTTTCTCATGAGACTGCAGTGATTCAGTCCCCTTTTCAGGCTCCACTTCTAGTTCTAGTTTTCTTGCTATTTCAGCTACATCTGCGGTGACTTTCTCCACTAAAGTCTTGAGTCCCTCAAAGTCATCCATGAGGATTGGAATCAACTTTTTCCACACTCCTGTTAATGTTGCTGTTTTGACCTCCTCCCATGAAACGTGAATGTTCTTAATGGCACGTGGGGTGGTGAATCCTTTCCGGAGGTGTTCAATGTACTTTGTCCAGGTTCTTCAGAGGAATCACTATTGATGTCTATGGCAGCTATAGTCTTACAAAATGTATTTCCTTTTTTTTTTTTTTTGTTTTTTGAGATAGGGTCTCATTCTATTGCCCAAGTGGGAGTGCAGTGGTGTGTAATCATGGTTCACTGCAGCCTCGACCTCCTAGGCTCAAACCATGCTCTCACCTCAGCCTCCCAAGTAGCAGGGACGACAAGAACATGCCTGTGAATAGCGAGGCCTGGTGTCTTTCTCATGCCTGGCTAATTTTTAATTTTTTTATAGAGATGGGGGTCTTCCTGTGTTGCCCAGGCTGGTGTATTTCTTAAATAAGACTTGAAAGTAAAAAAATTACTCCTTGATTCATGGGCTGCAAAATGGATGTTGTGTTTACAGGCATGAATCTTCTTGTATGTCTCCATCAGAGCTCTTGGGAGGACAAGGTGCATTGTCAATGAGCAGTAGTATTTTGAAAAAAATCTTTTCTTCTGAGCAGTAGACCTCAACAGTGGGCTTAAAATATTGAATAAACCATGCCGTAAACAGGTGTGCTGTTATCCAGGCTTTGTTGTTCCATTTACAGAGCACAGGAAGAGTAGACTTAGCATCATTCTTCAGGGCCCTGGGATTTGGGGAATGGTAATGGCCACTGGCTTCAACTTAAAGTCACCTAACTAGCTGAGTCAGCCTGTTCTTTGATGCTTTGAAGCCAGGCATTGACTTCTGTTCCCCAGCTGTGAAAGTCCTAGATGGCATCTTCTTCTAATGCCTGTTAGAAGACTGTTTCGTCTACACTGAAAATCTGTTGTTTAGTGCCGCCACCATCAATGGCCTTAACTAGATCTTCTGGATAACTTACTGCAGCTTCTCTATCAGCACTCATTGCTTCACCTTGCACTTTTATCTTATGAAGATGGTGTCTTTCCTTAAAACCTCATAAACCAACCTCTGTTAGTTTCCAGCTTTTCTTCTGCAGCTCCCTCACCTCTCTCAACCTTCACAGAATTGAAGAGAGTTAGGGCCTTGCTCTGGATTGGGCTTTGGCTTAAAGGAATGCTGTGGCTGGTTTGATCTTCTATTCAGACCACTAAACCCTTCTCCGTATCAGCAAAAAGAAAAGCCTTTTTGCTTTCTTATTCATGTTTTACTGGAGAAGCACTTTTAATTTCCTTCAAGAACTTTTCCTTTGCATTCACAACTTGGCTGGCTGTTCGGTGTGAGAGGCCTGGCTTTTGGCTTATCTCGACTATCCACATGCCTTCCTCCCTCAGCTTAATCACGTCTAGCTTTTGATTTAAGGTGAGAGATGTGCGACCGTTCCTTTCACTTGAACACCTAGAGGCCATTGTAGGGTTATTAATTGGCCTAATTTCAATACTGTTGTGTCACAGGGAATAGCAAGGTCTGAGGAGAGGGAGAGGGATGGGAGAATTGTGTCATAGACTGAAGTCTCTGCCATGCCCCAGTCTGTTCTCATCAGCTGTCTGAAGTTGCTTCCCTGCACCATGTGCTCAGAGGGTTGGGGAAGAGAGAGTGAGCAAGGAAGGAGCTTCCTTACAGATCTGTGGGCTGGAATTTGCTTACGTCATTTTGTTGTTGCTTCCTTAGCCCAAACTCAGCACTGGACCAGACCTAGCTGCAAGGAATGCTGGGAAATGTAGTCTCTTCAAGGAATGCTGGGACCAGGACTGACTCCTGATCAGGGGTTGCAAACCCACCTGCCCTCTGAGACCAGACAGGGAACACAGAGCTGTGAAGTGGCTGGGTACAGGAGGGGGCACAGGGGGAGTGAGGGCAATGCTTGACCTACCTGAAAGCATGGACATAAAAAAGGATTGAGGCACTACTGCCTGCAGGCAAAGCTGTTTGAGAGCTGGACCCAGCCCCCAGCGGGTTGCTGACCAGGCCTGCTTCTGTCAGTGATGCTCCGGTTTCCAAACCCCACAGCTTAAATACCCGTGCATAAAGGAGGCATTTCGTGAACTGTGGCACTTACGAAGGTGATGGGAACAGCAGCCTCTTAGGGCATTGGTTAAATCCAGGTGATCGTTTTCTTGGTGGAAAGCCCCATAAAGGGGGTTCCTCTAAACAAGGCCTGCAAAAGCAGTGGTTCTTCTAGGAAAGGGTCCCACCTCATGGGCTTCCTCCCATTCCCCTGCCCGCTGGTACCCTGGCACCTCCCCCGCCAGGCCCATTGATCAGTTATTGGGGCTGACTGTAGCACAGCCCTGGGCAGCTTAGGTGCATGGAAAATGGGGCGGGGCTGTGTGGCTGCTGAGCTCTGGAGGGGCGTGGGTGGTGCATGGCTCGAGCTGGAGCTTCCTGGGGCAAGTAGATTAATGCAGTGAGGCTGAAGGGCTTCAGTTTGTGTTAGAATTCCCAGGAAAAAACGCTGCAGGGATGCAGAGGGATCGGGCCTGATGTTCCTTCCTCCATGACCAGCTCTGCACGGGGCCTTCTGTGTGGCATCCTCTGGCCCCCCTTTGAGATATAGAGAACACATGCACACAGAGATGCACACACGTGCACACATGCGCACACAGATGCATACATACTGACACACAGATACACATACATGCACACACAGATGCACACAGCTGCACACACAGATGCACACATATGCACACGTGCACACACGGGTGCATACATACACACGAATGCACACACATGCACACACAGGTGTGCACACGCACACAGAAACAGATGCACGCATATATGCACATACATCACACAATTCACAAGCAGCAGTGAATTCAGCTGAGTGAGCTGGGAGCCTCCATGGAGCTCACCTCATCCTGGTCTCTCTGGTCAGGCGCACCGGTTTCTTGTAGCTTGTCAGACAGGATCACAAGGCAGTGACCTGTCATCCCAGTCCAGCCTGGACCTGCTGAATTTGGCCTGTTTAGGAAGAACCTGGACCAGATGTCAACACCATGTGATTTATCCAGGTGAGCAGTAAGGCTCGGCACCCTGGGCTCTATTCCTTCTTGACAGCCCTTGGCTAGGTCTGAGGACTTCATGTCACCAAAGCAGCCCTGGTAGGAGACTGAGCTTGTGGTCCCCAACACAAGCTCTCTACAAATGGATCTCTGGCTGGTTCTGTGAGTCCTGCAACCTCCATCTATCTCTCTGTCAGCTTTCTCTTAATTAATTTTATCAGGAGCCCAGGAACTGCATCTTTCACTCCAACTGGGTTGGAACTGGCTATGAGCCAAAGTCAGGTAGTCTGCAGGCAGCTGGGCTCCCTCAACCTTCAGTTTTTAATTAAAGAGTTGGAGGTTCACCCAGAGTACGACGAAGCCTCACTGCAGGGAGGGCCCCTGGAAGAGAGTGGCTTCTTCCCGTACATTTCACCCTGGCCTTAATCCAGCCTTCAAGCAATCTGAAGTTGGTGGGAGTGGTGCCAAATGGTCACCTTCCCCTGATTTTCTGTCAGATGCGAGGCCCTGTCAAGAATGTGCAGTGAGCAGGGGTGGATGACAAATACCCTCCTTCCTCCAGAAGCCCACGAGGAAGCCGGAGTGGAGTGAAGGATAAGCACGTGAGAATTTAAAGACCGGTACAGCAGACATGCGTCCCAGATCACAGAACAGGGACATGGAAGGAAGGTATTTGTTTTGTTTTTCTTTTTGTGACGCTGGCAGATTTCTTTTAGGAACTCATGTTTAATTGGAAGGTGGAATTAATCACAGTCAATTTGGATCCCACCTTCAACTGAGGCCACATCTTAGTTCCAGGAGGCTTCATTGCACAGTGCCAATGAATGGGAGAGGCATCAGTCAGAACAGTCTGTGCGGCGCTCCAGTGACACAGCCCCCAGCCGCTCACTGGCTTAAAACCTTTTCTCCCCTTGCGCACACTTCATGTCTTTCATGTGCATTCAGGAGTCATATGGTTTGGCCGTGTCCCCACCCAAATCTCATCTTGAATTGTAGCTCCCATAATTCCCACGTGTTGTGGGAGGGACCCGGTAGGAGACAACTGAATCACGGGGGCGGTTTCCCCCAGACTGTTCTTGTGGGAGTGAACATGTCTCACGAACTCTGATGGTTTTATAAGGGGAAACCCCTTTCACTGGGTTCTCATTCTCTCTTGTCTGCCACCATGTAAGATGTGCCTCTCACCTTCTGCCATGATTGTGAGGCCTCCCCAGCCATCCGGTGCTGTGAGTTCATTAAACCTCTTTTTCTTCAGAAATTACCCAGTGTCAGGTATATCTTTATCAACAGTGTGAAAATGGACTAATACAAGGAGGCTCCACTCATTATATGAAAACCCCAGTGAAGAAAGCACAGGCTGATCCCTCTGAAAAGTTTCTATGTTTAATGGAGGGAGAAAGCTTAAACTCCAAGAAGCATATTTTCAGTAAAATGGGACCAGGATCCCCATATTTTATACCCAACCTTGTTAGGCATCTCACAGTTCAGACACTGGTAGTAGAGAAAAGTGGGTGTGGATTTGAGTTGGGTAACATCAGAAAATGTTATGATATGAAATAGCGTCATACATCAAATGTCTTAGTTTACATATACCTGGCCACCCATCCATCCTCATGAGGAAGGCACTCATTGTTTTTCCACAGTGAGACCATGGATGCCCAGAGAGTTTCAGCCATGTTCTGAGACTGCACAGCTGGCCCGGGTGGCCCCAGGAATAGAACTGGGTGTCATCTGGCCCCAAAGCCCAGGCTCTTCCCACTTGCTGTCTTCTGCCTCCTGGTACCCCTCCCCTCATCCTCTTACCTGGGAACTTTTTCATCTTAAAAACCCCCACACACTCACTCACCCAGACTTTGTGGCTCCTGTAGCTTTCTTCAGAGAAAGCAGACAGTGGGGCCCACCTTGTTCTTAGGCAGACCCTCTGGTCCCCGCCCGTGGCCCAGCCTCACTGGACACAGCGGGAGATGCAGGGGAAGAAATGTCAGAGGAGCTTCTGGTGTTGCCTTTGGGATCTGATGGAATGTGGCAGCTATGAATGCAGAAGAGCCTCCGAGTCTTCATCACTTGCCTAGTGATGGGCATTTGGACAGTTCTGCTATTTTGCTGCTACCATCAAGGCCACAGAGGGGCAGCAGGGTTGTTGTGCGTGTTGGAAGCCCTCTGGTAAAAAATTCCCTGGCAGGGCACCCTGGTCCTTAGTAGGTTTCTTGATAAATGCTGGATGATTTATCGATCCACCTATGTAGTTAGCAGGGTCCACACGTTAGTTACTTATTTTGGAGTGTATCCTTTAATTCCCATGTTTCTTGCTCAGGCCATTATCATCTATTCCCTTATCATCACCCATGTCCCCGTCCTTCCATACCACCATATCACCCTGTCAATATACCCACATTTATCATGTTAGATCCCATGCCATCATCCCTTCCACACATCATCCCTTTATCACTACCATCTATCCATACCATTGTACCCACCACTGCTCATCATCACTCCCACTATCCACTGGCCTCCACCATCCATCCATCCATCCATTCCTTTTATTCCATGTCCATCCATTTATTCCATTCCACTGTCCTTCCATTCCACTGTCTGTCCATCCACCATCCTTCCTCCTGTCCTTGTCCTTTGTCCATCCACCACCATCAGCATCCATCCATCCACCATCCATCCATTATCCACCATTGTCCACCACCACCACCATCCACCAGTCCACATATCCACGGTCTCCTTCCTTCCACCCCATATACCCATATACCCCTATCATAACTATCCTTTGTCCACCACCACCACCATCATTGCCAAGTCGTCACCATCACCATCATCATCCTGCCGTCACCATCGTCACCTGCCAAGTCGTTTGCTCTGGCGTTAAACCGCCATATCGTCGTCATCGCTGTCATGGTCGATCGTCATGGTGCCACCATCAGCATCCCACCATCCCATCCCGCCATCCCATTTATCCTTTATCCATTATCCATCCATCCATGTCCATCCATCCATCCATCCATCCACCATCCATCCTTCCTTCCATCCATCCTTCCATCCTGTCCATCCACCACCATCGTTGTCCTTCCTTCATCCATCCACTATCCCTGTCCACCATCCACCACCATATTCTCCTTCCACCATCCTTTCCATCCATCCGGTCCATCCATCCACCATCCATCCATCCATCCACTACATCCATTCCTCCACCCTTCACCACCACATCCATCATTTATCCATCCATTCCACCCTCTTCTTCAGTCCTTGCCATTGGGTCGTCACTCGCTTGTTGGCGTTCATTCGCTGTTTGTCCTTGCCGCAAATCTCCGGTCATCCGCCGCCGTCGTCATTTGTCACCGTTGTCACCTGCCATCGTTGCCGTCATCGCCGTCGCTGCCGTCGTCGTCGCCGCCATCGTTGTCACCGTGGTCACTTACTTACTTTCGTCATCTTCACTATCATGATAGTATCCTGCTATCCACCACCACCATCAGCATCAGTCACCATCATCACCAGCATCATCCTTATTACCATCATCACCACCATACTCATCATCCTATTATGATCATCACCAACATCACCACTACTACCATCATCATCATCACCATCACCCTCACCATCATCATCACCATCCACCACCATCATTATTATAACTATTACCATTATCTTTATCATATTCACAATGAACATCTATTGGACACTTTAATTTAGAGGATGCTAAGTTAAGAACTTTGTATGCATCATTTTATTTAATCTTTCCAATAATCACTTGTTGAATGAATCAATTCATCAAACCACCAGACATCAATAGGGACCTTAAGAGTTATTTATCTTAGGCTGGGCGTGGTGGCTCATACCTTCAATCCCAGCACTTTGGGAGGCCGAGGCTGGCAGATCACGAGGTCAGGAGATTGAGACTATTCTGGCTAACATGGTGAAACCCCGTCTCTACTAAAAATAGAAAAAATTAGCCAGGCATGGTGGTGGGCACCTGTAGTCCCAGCTACTCGGGAGGCTGAGGCAGGAGAATTGTATGAACCCAGGAGGCGGAGCTTGCAGTGAGCCGAGATCACGCCACTGCACTCCAGCCTGGGCGACAGAGCGAGACTCTGTCTCAAAAAAAAAAAAAAAAAAAAAAGTTATTTATCTTAAATACTGTATCTGTGACAAAACTTTTCCTCCTCCTCCATCATCCTCCCACTAGCATTCATTGAGTTCATATTGTGAACCAAGAATGATACGTAACTTATTTTGTTTCCTCAATAATCATTTGCAGTAAGGACTGTTGTCATTCCATTTTATAAATGAGGCAGCTAAATCTCAGAGAGGTGAACTCACTCATCCCAGCATCACCCAGCTATGGAGTGGTCGAGCCTGGATTTGAACCAGGGAGTCTTGCCTCACAGTCTGGGAAAATAGGATCATGTCACTGCCTCCCAAACACACAGGCCACTAACATTCTGGCCTGGCCATTCATCCTTACAAAGATTATCTTTCAATGTGTCTGCAGACCCCGATTAGGAAGATAGTGGGGAAAATTCATGGTCATGAAATCCTGGTATGAAAGAATGTTCTTTTCCATCTTTACCTTTAATCTCTGTGGCTAGAGCTTGGGAAATGTGTATGGGCTGCGCACATTTTCTGATCTGGCACTAAGTTGGCTTATTACGCAGACAACTCAGGTTTTAGCTCCAGACATTTTAGCATCTTGCCAGGAATCTCTGCATTTCATTTTCCTCTTTATTACAAGTCCATATTTTAAATCAAGGTAGGACTTGAGAGGGCCTAAAATTTTCCTTGCTACACAGGATGGATGGTGTTTTAGACAGAGAGAACAGAATAAATTCCTGGAACAGATGGAGACAAAAAAATAAGCCACACGTGAGCAGCTCAGGGTGGTCTCTATCATCATTCTCATGTTTGCAGTGGTGAGACCTGCAGCTGTAGTCAGCGAGCATGTGGTCCTGGTCCATGCCTGTCTTCTATGCCCTGATGGTCTGGAGGTCCTGTACTCAATCTCCAGAGAGGGTCAAGCTTAGAGACTCTGCAGGACTCGAACCCATTAGAGTTTCTCGTTCAGTGAAGGCTTAATGTCTGTACTCATCAAGAACGGGTGCTGGCCGATTCTCACGGTCTGCTTTGCTGCGCAGAGGGAGACCTCTGTGCTCTCAGGGGTTATTTGCAGTATTTCCAGGGCCTGTCACTGGTGCCAGGCTGCATGTGTGAAATCCTGGAGTGTGTTCACAACGGACTTCAGGGGCCGGACTACAGGGCCTCAGGGGCATCAGTTTCTCCTGATGAGGCAAACTTGTGGGCTCAGCTCTTTGCACCTGCCCAGGTACCTGCTCTGCACCTGAAACCAGTTTCCTCACACTGCACCATGGCTGCAGCCGTAGGTCCACTCCAGGCCCTGTGCTGGGACTCCTGAGCCTTCCACTGGCCATCAAGTTGGAGAAGTTATTTATCACGTTATTTACCAATGATTTCCTGAGATGGGGTGACACCAGTTCATTGAACTGACAGGCACTCATTAATCATGCTGTTGTTAAAGCAATAAAATTGAAAATGGTTTCATGTCAAGCAGTTAGAAAAGTTGCCACATTTTTGAAAAACAGGACGGCAATCAGAACACACTTGTACCCTGGAAGGCAATAAGCAAGATGACATTTTATTGTGTTATGCTGCTGGTATTTGGGCACCATTTCCCCTCTGTTCCCTAGACTTTCTGTAATGTAGTTGTTCCATTCAACAATTAAAGCAAGCACAGTTTTCAGGCCAGGAAAGCTCCAGGAAGCTTCCTTTCCAGGTAATTAAATCTGATACTCAAGAGGTCGCCTGAAGCTGACTCTGCCACCAGAAGCCCCTGGAGAACTCCAGCTTTGAGGCATCCAGGCCCTGGAGCCAGGAGCAACCTTCCTGTCTCCTCACTTTTCTCCTGCTGCCTGGAGGGGCCAGGCTGAGGTTTCTGCCAGAGTGAGTGCCCTTGGGTTGGCAGGACCCTTGGTCAGGGGTGGCAACCAGAGCTGCACGGCCTGGCCGTGCTTAGTTGGTTTCTTCGGCTCCCCTCCTTATTCCAGGAATCCAAGATGTGCAGTTTCCTCATTGGGAGCTACTTTTCTGGAGCATCCTCCTGGGGGAGAGGCTCTGTGGTTAGAGAAAGGAGCTGGTCCTTTGCCATCTCCCCACCTCACTCCTGGCCTTCCTTGACGGGAGGAGCAGAGAGCAGAGGCTCAGGGCGGCAGCACCACACACAGACCTTGTGGACGATGCCCCACTTCCAAAGCAGCCAGGAGTGTGTTTTCAGATTTAGAATCAGATTCATGAGGGGTCGGCCTCAAAGTTCATAATGGTGTGGGGAAGCGGGCAGGGCTGTGTTTTCATGTGTGTGCCAGATCAAGCTCCCCCAGCACCATGGTGGGAAACGCCACCTTCCTACGCCCTTGTTTGAGAGTCATGAGACACATCAGCCGATAAACAAGCTACACGGTGTTCTCTGGCGGAGAAAGTGGTGCCCCGTGGTTAGGCCAGAGTTCCCAGGGCTGTTTTTAAATGTGGAGCCTTTTCTTGGGGGTGATCCAGATCAAGTTTGGAAAACTTTATTCTTAATACTAGAGCTTTCTTCCAACTCTCAATCCTCAAACAGACTCTTACATGGCATTGCAAAGTATCAGGCAGATTTATTTGGTTTTAATTCAATCTGAAGTGGCAGAAACAAAACACAAAGCAGCTTTTGCAAAAACTATAATTTATTGGCTCATATAACAAAAATATCCGAAGAGATGGCCTCAGGGATGGCTAGATCTAGGGGCTCAAGTGACGGTATTGAGATGTTGTCTTGTTCCATCTCGCAGATCTGATTTCTCATTTGTGCCTTGGCTGTCCCCAGTGATACCAAGATAGCTGCCTGGATCTGAGTCTCACTAATACAGCTGTCCCTCAGTATCCTCAGGGGATTGGTTCCAGGAGCCCCCAAGGATGCCAGAATCCATGGATGTTCAAGTCCCTTATACAAATGGCGTAGTATCTGCATAGAATGCACACACATCCTCCTGGCATAGGATCTGCATAGAATGCACACACATCCTCCTGTATACTTTAAATCATCTCCAGATTATGTATAGTACCTAATACAATGTAAATGCTACGTCAATAGTTATTACACTATAGTTTAAAAATTTGTGATTTTTATTGTTGTATTTTTTTTTTCTTTTTTGAAAATTTTCTGCCTGTGGTTGGTTGAATCCACAGATGCAGACTCTTGCAGACCCAGAAGGCCAACTGTATTTGCATCTTCCTAGAAAGCCCAGAATTCTTCTTTTTTGATAGTTTCAATGAAATTCAGGACAGAGTCTCACTGGTCCACCCAAGCCTACATGTCTGTCCCTGAGTCTGTCTCTGGTAAGGATTTTGATGATGCAGTTAGCCAGGTGTGAGTCACATGAGCATCTTAGATCCAGGAAAATGATCAGCCCTGCTAAACACATAGAATGATGAGATGGGTGGCTCACCAAGGAAAATGAGGCTCAGTTGTAGGAGAAGGGGGACTGCGTGCGGTTCCAGCCATACCAACAGACGCTCATCGTTTTTCAAGTTCCAGATAATCTTGTCTTCTCCAACCTCCTCCTCATGTCTTTAGACCAGCTGGTCTCCCTCCTCCATCACTGCAGGGCCACACCTGGCCCAGGTCGTTCATTGTCATGCACATTATCCCTTGTGTTGTGTGGGGCTGTGTCTTTCTTATCTATCTGATTAGATTCTAAGCTCTTTGGAGAGCGGTATCTTATTTCACATTTGCTCTGTGCACATAGTGTATTAGCTCTTAGTGTCTATATCTATCAAGTGTTAAGTTCATTCTCAACACAGAATGAGAAAAAAGGAGAATGATTGAAAGGCAACTTGAAACAAACCAACATAATTTTCTGTTCTGTTTTTTTACAGATTCTCATCTTTCAGTCTGTATCATTTCAATGTCATCTGCTACAGAGAGGCACTTAGATAAGGAAGCAGGAGTTTTCTGATCACCCCCACCCCCCGATGGCCGTGACTTCCACGGGTAAGATCACATCAGGGTCTGAATGTTTATGACCTGGGTCCAGTGCCTTGTTCCCGTGTGGGAGTGGGGGTGGCGCATAAGGGTGGGTTTTCCCAGGCCCTGGACAATAAGGACTAGAAGGATTGAGAAACTACTCCAGCTCTGCTCTTCCCAGAAACAGCTGTGGTCACACATGGAGCCCAATATCATGACCCTGTAGCCCTTTTTTGGGCAGTCAGCACAGTGCCTAGTACAAAAAAGCTGCCCAGTAAATCACAGTCGTGTGACTATATGAATGCACACATGATATAGTCTCTTGTGCACCAGGCAGGTGGTTACTGTTACTTGGTTAGGAGGGGAGGGGATCTATGGGGTCTAGGGTCTGTACTTGGTTAGAAGGGAAGGGAATCTATGGGGTCTGAGGTCTGTGCTGCCGTTTTGAAACTGCAGCTGATAGGGCCACAGTTGAATCAGGAAGGGAATGAGATGGTGGGGCAGGGCCAGGTCAGGTGTTCAAGCTCTTGAAAGATTACTTCCCTTCCTTTTTGGAAAATTAAAAAAAGCTTTAGCTCCAATGTCTTCAGGAAGCTGCTGCTGGTTTCAGCCAAGCTGAGGAACCATCGAGTGGAAACGTGAAAGGACTCATTGAGAGTGCTGGAGACGAGAAAGGAAGTTGGGCATTTTCACAGCTTCAGGATGAGACAACGTTTCAGCTGAATAATGACACCGGGAGAAATCTAGTCTTTCTGCATTGGTGCAGGTTGCCTGAAGGCGAAGCATTTACAGAAGGCAATGTCTGAGTGCGCACTGAAACAAGCGTGGTTATGCAGACCACTGTTCTGGCCTGTTCTTTTCATTCTGGATGCTGTTAGAAGTTGAGGGACTAATTACAAGAAGAATGTTCTCCTCAAACACAGCTCAACAGCATTTGTTCCCTTTTCTCCCATCTGGAGCGTGGGGATGCTGGGCTCACCCACAGTCCTGAGTCCCAGGGTCTGGCTCTAATATAAGCCTCTTCCCACACTCAGCATGAAAGCCAGGCAGCACCAGCCGGGTTCAGGAAGCTCACTGGGTTTCTGAACAGGATAGAGTATCCATCAGAAGCCTCTCTTTGACTTAAAATTCTGCATGAAATGCTGGAAAGCACAATCTCTCTCATTGCAGAAGCATCCCATTCTCTAGAGAGCCCGGCTTGAATTGCATGTTTGCAGAGGTACCGTTCAGACTTGTGGTGCATTTTCCTTTTCAACGGTGCATCCTCAGATGAGAGGTTTCTTCTCTCCTGCTCTGGGTGTCTTACAGGTGCTGTCATCTGTTTGGAGGCACTTAGTGACTCCCTGTCTGGGAGGTGTCATGGGAGGAATGCGGGCAGAGAGGCAGCCATGCCCATGAGTGCTCCTGGCAGCCACTTGAGCTTTCTGGGCCTCAGCTTCCTCATCTGTAGGATGGAGTGGTCACAGCGCCCACTTCGGGGGCAGCAGGGGATGAGGTGAGATGATGCAGCACCTGGGGTTGAAGTGACATGGCTGCTCAGTGAGCGGTCACTGGGGGAATAAACTGAGGCAGCCCCGTGGAGACACCACCTCGTGGGCTAGTGAGGACTGCACCACACACCTGTCCAGAGCCCAGGCATCCGGAAGCTATTTCCAGATCCAGGGAGATGAGATGTCCTCAGGGAACCCCAGGCTCTTGGCAGTTCTGATGCTCTGGAAATGAAATTATAAGGAGCTGGCGTTCTTGCCTGAGTTCCGGGAGTCACATCCCATCAACTCTTGCTGGTTAATTTCACTTCAAACTAAATCTGCCATCCATCCTCCCCCAGTTCCAGAAACCTCTTTCAGAGTATCTGAGAAGCTCCCCTCACTGGAGGCACAAAATCCCATCTCCACATGCAGTTTTGTCCCGGCATGTTTGATGGGGCTGAATCGCTGGCCACGGCCTCGCAGGAAACCCTCCTGGAGTGGAGACAGTTGTTAAACGGCCTGAATAAATCTGTCCTTGGACAACTATTAGATTATTTCTGGCGGACGGTAGTTACATCCAGAGAATTTGAAGTGGTGACGGTTATGTGTTCGCATACAAATCTATGATAAGGCAACTCTGGACCAATTCTGCCACGTATACACGGACATTCATTAGGAGGCAAACACAGAATGGCCCATATCAGACTCTTCTGTAAGCCCAGGAAGATCCTGATCTCCTGCTTTAAACCTGCCCCAGCGTCACCCTGCCGGAAGGGTTTACTAGAGGAAGGAAAAGGGAAGTTCTTAGGCAGCACCATGCTCAGCCATCCTCTGATCCACAGGCTGAACAGGGCCATGTGGGGACCGTGGGCACAGGCCAGCAGGCCTGTGTTTCCTCTACCTGTACATTCAGGGTTGGGGACATATCCCAAAATATATTAGAAAGTCCCCTCATCGCTAACAGAAGTGCTTTTCTAAGACCTGTAATGATTTGTAATAAGTTAGCAACTTCACCCGTAGATACCCACTTCTAATATTCATTACGCAAATAACAACACATCTGGTGCTGATCACACTTAGCATTGGTAATGGCTGCTCTATAAACTCACCAACCCAGGGTGCAAACTCCTGGGGGCAGCAGACTCACCCAGGATAGAGGAGGAACAACCCTCCTCTGCAGTCCTTCTTTGTGTCTGGGGGAGGCAGATGGCAGCTCACAGGTAGAAGATGGAGGGAGGACGTCTGAGTGTGGTCGGGTGTGAGGGAGACAAGTCAGATGCGCTGGGGCTAAATGTGGGTTTGGCCTCTGAGATTCCAGTCATGAACTGCCTCTTATTCTAGGTGGGGGATTTTGGAAAACCTGAGTCCAGAAGGTTCAATAAACACACATCCAGAGCCAGTGAAACCTGCTCTACCCATGAATTTTAACTTCAGAGAATGGTAACTTGAGATTTAAGGAGAGTTCTTCATAGGATGGAAAGACTGGGAGCAATATCACCCCCGCCTCCCTAAGGAAAGACAGGTGTTTCCAAGGAAAGGCATGATGTGAGCATGTACTTTCCGGGGGGCCTGGGGGTGCCAGATGCCCTAAAAGCCAGTGAGGAGAATTCTTCTCAAATGCTGCTCGGATCCCTGAGAGCCTGGATGAGGATGCAGAACCCCAGGGGTCAGAGACACAAAGGGGTCACATGCTAGTGGGCTGTCTTCCCTGGACCCTTACCTGGTACTCCCAAGAGATGGAGGCAGGATGTGAGTGTGGGAGAGCCCCTTGGTATGTATTTTAATAAACTCAGTTTATCGATGTATTGTGGTGAGGGAGAACACATACCTTGGGGAAGTGTGGACTTCTCAGTAAGAGAGCATCAAAAGGACTTAGCGTAGGACTGGGACCTGTGTTAAGTGACTTGCGAAGTGGAGTTTCTCGAATTAGATGCTGTTAGGAAGTGGGGGGTATTTCTGTGATTAAGCATTGTTATGGTTTGAATGTTTGCCCCCTTCAAAACTCATGTGAGAGCGTTGGGAAGTGGGACTGTTAAGAGGTGTTCAGCTCATGAATGGATTCATGCTATTATGATGGTTTACCTCCTCTCTGTCTCTCTGCCTTGTTATGATACAGCAAGAAAGTCCTCACCAGATGCCAGCACCTTGATATTGGACTTCCTAGACTCTAGAACTGTGAGCCAATATGCTTCTGTTTATTATAAATTTCCCAGTTTGTGGTATTCCTTTTTTGTTGTTGTTGTTGTTGAGACGGAGTCTCACTCTGTCACTCAGGCTGGAGTGCAGTGGCATAATCTCAGCTCACTGCAACCTCCACCTCCTGGGTTCAAGCTATTCTCCCACCTCAGCCTCCCTAGTAGCTGGGATTATAGGCACCCGTCATTATGCTTGGCTATTTTTTTTTTTTTTTTTTTGAGTAGAGACAGGGTTTTGCCATGTTGGCCAGGCTGGTCTTGAACTCCTGACCTCAAGTGATCCGCCCGCCTCACCTTCCAATGTGCTGAGATTACAGGTGCGAGCCACTGTGCCTGGTCCCAATCTGTGGTATTCTGTTATAGCAACAGAAAATGGATGAAGACAGGCATCTTAACAATTCTTAGATAGAAGCTAAGAGCAAGGCTGCGGCTGTGCTTGGTGCTGAGGCTGCAGTCTCTCACACTGGCCAAGATAGAGGGAACGTTGATTGTTTTGTGGTTTGGAACATGCTCGTGTTTTGTCTGTAATCTGATATGATCACAGTTGTTCTTGTTTTTGTCCTGCTTCATCATGTCACAGATGGCTCTGTGTGATTCAGGTGTTCCGTAAAGTGTGGGTTCACCAGGAGAACAGCTTCGCCTGACTGTGAGCACCAGGACGGCTCCCATCTGATGACATAACGACTTGGACAGATTGCAAGAGAATAGTGCAAAAGGCTGGTCTCAAAATGCTGCAGGCTGAATGCTTCCATTTGTGTAATATTATTCAAATGACACAGTTAGAGAGAGGAAGCTTTTAAAGAATAGCAGATCAGCTTCAACTCCCATAAGTAAAATGGACTTAAGTTCCGAGAAGGTGGGGGATCAGGGGCGGCGGGCTCCAGGCTCAGTGGAGGTAGCAGGTGTTTCTGCTCAGCCTGGGCTGATCTTCTGCATTGGCTTGGTCTTGTGACCCCATACCCCCACTTTGTGGCACCTCCTGTCCTGGCTCTGACCCGCTGCCCAGCCCCCATCTGGGCCCTGATCCACCCCAGGTCTCTCCCAACATGGACACCTGAGGGCGACTGGTCCCCCCTTGCAGCTCTGAGGGTCCTGGATAGAGACGGAGGCTCTTTCCCAGCACTCCCTGTGCAAGTCCCAGCCTGGTTCTGATTGGCCACAGTGGGTCACATGTTTGTCCCAGAACCAATCACTGGGAATGGGATGGAGTTGCTTGATTGGTCAGACCTGCATCACATGACCCCTTTGTGAGGTCAGCACCCAACCACAGGAAAGGGGGGGGGGTGGTCACTGTGCAGAGAAGAGGTGCCAGCAGCAGAGTCCGCCCTGTCTGCTCTGTGGTTCCACATCCGTGCCTCTGAGGACCTTGGACTCCCAGAGCGAGGCCGCAGGGTGCGGAGAATGCCTGACAGGCTCCCTTGCCCTGCCTGTGGCCTGCGGAGGACCCCCAGGGACAGTGAGGGGGGTGCCTTGCCAGTCCTGACATCCTCCTTATCGTAGGTCTCGTGTTCCTGACCCCATTTCTTCTCTGATTTTCAAATTAAAGTTAATGTTTTTTCTTTCAACTCCCACCCAAACCAAAATATTTTATTTTTAATTGACAAATAATAATAGTATATACATACGGGCTGACAGATACATGAAAAATGCTGATCATCCCGGCCCCTCCAGTCATGGCAGAGCTGAGGTTGGCGTGGGGCCGTGTCAGGGCGAGGGGCGTCTCTGGGCTATGCCCGCAACCAAAACCTCCCACAGCAACCCTGCATCAGGGCCAGAGTGGCTGTACCGGGAGCTAGACACTGGTCCACAGGAAAAGCCGCCTTTGATGTGTCCCTGCCAGTGGGTGAACAGATCACCAAAGTCACAAAGTCGTGGGCCATAGGGCAGGACCCCGGCCTGTGTTTGTGGCCTAGACTGAGGCACAGCACCGTTGGGATTTCTGAAGTTCTCGCCCTTTGACCTGCTGCTTTTGAAGAGTGATGCTTTCAGGAGGGGATGAGGTCGTGGGGATTTGCCCTCTGAATGGGATCTGTGGCCTTCGAAAAGAGGCCTGATTTGGTTTGGATCCATGTCCCTTCCCGAATCTCACGTCGAATTGTATTGGAGGTGGGGCCTGGTGGGAGGTGATTGGATCATGGCGTGGATTGTTCATGAGTGGTTTAGCACCGGCCCTTTGCTGCTGCTGTCGTGACAGAGTTCTCATGAGATCTGGTTGTTTAAAAATGTGTGGCACCTCCCATCCCTCGGTGTTCCATTCGTGTGATATGCCGGCTTCCCCTTCGCCTTCCGCCACGATTGTGAGTTTCCTGAGGCCTCCCCAGAACCCAATTAGAAGCCACTATGCTTCCTGTACAGTCTGTGGAACCGCGAGCCAATTAAACCTCTTCTCTTTATAAATTACCGAATCTCAGGTGTTTCCTTACAGCAGCGTGAGAACGGCCTAATACAAGACCTGCTGAAGCTGCCTGTCCCTTCTCCCTGTGAGGATGCAGTGACAGGGTGCGCCCGAGAGCCCTCACCAGATAGGGAGGCCTCTGGCCCCTTGACCTTGGCCTTCCCGGCCTCCAGCACTGTGAGCAACACGTCTCTGTTGTTTCCAATGACTCAGTCTGAGGGATTTCGTTACGGCAGCCCAAATGGACTGAGACGCCTCCTCCACGTGTGTATTTCATAAACGTTATAAAACCAGCCCTGCCTCTCCTACCTCCCCTGCTCCTTTCCCAGCTCTAACAGGAAAGCTCGTCTGCCTCTGCTCCCAGCTGGTGGCGCTGACCGAGGCCATGGGCCCTGGTGGTTGATGAGGCGCGAAGCAGGGGCAGGCGCTTAGAGACTGGGTTTACTCCCTCTTCCCTGAAGTTCTACTGAGACACACGAGGGGCCACGTCTGGCTCATTGGCATCTTCTGGGCTGAGGAGTTAGCAGGGGGACAGAGAATGAGAGGCCATCATTGCTGCTGTTCGGGATGTGGGCAGGTCGGGGTGGTGCCAGCTGTGTGCACATGACCCCCACCGTCCTGGCCACATTGACTGGGCTCCCTTCCACGCCCTGTCTCCTGCTGGGAGTCCTGTGTTCTGAGGGTCCACAGGCAGCAGTGGGCTGTATGGGAGGGGACCCTGAACAGCACTGAGGTCACCAGCTGGGCGGGGTCCTGGCTGCAGCCATCTCTCAGCCCAGGTTCCCTCTTACACATCAGTCAGGGCCTGGCCACACCCTCAGGGGCTGAGCCACTCTCTGGGGGAGCCCCAAACAAGGACAGCTTCCTCCGCTGGAGGAGTTTCTGATTAGCTGGATGTGGTCATGACCCAAATGGGTGGAGTGCGCACGTCCAGGGCAAGGCGCACACCTGCTCTGAGGCAAGATCTGCCTGCGAGGCAGTGACTGTTGCAAAGGGAAAGGATTGTGGAATTTGAGCTTCCATCAGTGGCGTCTACAAAGAGCTCTGAGCAAGGCTGATTTTTCTTTTAAAATTTTTAAATTATTGTTTTTTAGAGTCAGAGTCTTGCTCTGTCACCCAGGCTGGAGTGCAGTGGTGCCATCACAGCTCACTGCAGCCTTGTGTTCCTGGGCTTAGGTGGTCCTCCCACCTCAGCCTCCCAAGTAGCTGGGACCACAGGCGTGTGCCACCCCACCTGGCTAATTTTTGTATTTTTTATAGAGACAGAGTCCTGCCGTGTTGCCCAGACTGGTCTCGAACTCCAGGCCTCAAACTATCCTCCTGCTTCACCGTCTTAAAGTTCTGGGATTACAGGCGTGAGTGATTTTTCTTTCAGTGAATCGCTGTCAGCTGCGGGGAGGAGATGTCTTTGGGGCTGTGCGGTTGAGCTCCGCCGGTTCAGGGGCTGCAGCGCCTCCCGGGGGCTGTGTGAGGGTCACCTGCCATCACTTTACCAACCCAGCCCTTTAAAGAGTGTCAGAGGCTTCAGTGAGAGGTCCTCGCGCTTCCTGGAGGTCTGGGAGGACCATTCATCTTCTCCACCAAAATGCAGGAACGAAATGTCTTCAGAACAGACTCCAGGCCCCTCGGTCATCAAACTCCTGCTGAAGCATGGTCAGTTGGGAGGGGGTTTAAGGGATGTTCTGTGACAGAGGGTGGGAAGGGGAAGTTGTATTCAAGTCTGCTGTTGCTTGTTCTCCCTTTCTCCCTGCTGACTTAAACCTTCTAGAACCACAGGACCTGGGCAGAATAGGTCCGTGTCTCAGATGTTGCCCTGGTCATCTGGCTTTTACTTGTGACCGTGGTCAGTGACAGCTGGGGTTCTGAGGTGGCTCTGCCTGGCTCCTTCACCACCCACACGGCGTGGGGCCTGGCGCCAAGAACCCAGCACCCCTGTGTCTCCCAGCCTTTCTAGAGCCCCTGTTGTCATTCCTGTGGAGACATTACTTCCAGGGTAATGGGGGCTCTCACCCCCAGAGCCCCCTGGTCACGCTGTGTTAATATCCATCAACCCTGGGACAACAGTTGTGGGGCTCGTGTGCAGAGGGCGTCACCAGGGAGATTTAAAATTTGAAGGCAGGCTGGGCGTGGTGGCTCACACCTGTAATCCCAGCACTTTGGGAGGTTGAGGCAGGTGGATGGCTTGAACTTGGGAGTTTGAGATCAGCCTAGCAACATGATGAGACCCCATCTCTACAAAAAACACAAAAATTAGCCAGGCATCATGGTATGCACCTGTGGTCCCAGCTACTTGGGAGGGTGAGGTGGGAGGATGGCTTGAGCCCAGGAGGTGGAGGCTGTAGTGAGCTGAGATTGCACCACTGCACTCCAGACTGGACAAGAAAGTGATACCCTGTCTCAAAAAGAAAAATCTGGAAGCGGCTCCCACCCTGGAGACTCTGTCTTGCTCACCGGGAGCCTGAGACTGGGCATGGGGTGGGGGTGGCCTTCATGTGTCCCTCGAATTTTACTCCCCAGCCCTAGAGGGGCCCAAGGGCTGCATCCATCAGAAGGAGGGACGCCTTTTCCAGTCACTCAAAAGCTCTGGGGCCGAGCTGCCACCCTGCCAGGCAGCAGCTGCAGGAGCTGTGCTGGTCAGCATGGTCCTGGCCAGTGCAGCAGGGGAGCTGGTGGAGGGGCAGGTCCAGCCAGAGCCCAGCTGCACGGTGTCCGGAATTCACGGCTCAGCGGGGATTGAGGAGCCAGATCCCCCGGGTGTGTGGAGGAGGAGAGACGCTGTAGCCCCGGTCAGTGGCCAGCAGGCCCACAGGGCCAGGGAGGCCATGGCGGTATGTGCTGGGGGCATGCAAACCCGCAGCCCACCTGACCGAGGACAGCGGCCGCCGCTGCTGGGTTCGTTCCGCTCCTTGCAGGCTCGGCGCTGTCGGGTTTCTGAATTTTCAAGCAAAGCCAGAAATCCAGGTTTTGACCTGAAATCTGATTCTTAAAAGTTGGTGCAATTTCAAAGAGATTTTACAACAGACTGTTCAGACCCTAAAAATACTTCGGACACTACAAGATGTCCGTGGCCACCACTGTGCAGTCTCTGCTAGAGTGAAGTTTCTGGATCGAAGGCATCTTCTTTCTTCGGGTGGAAACAGATGCTTTATTTCTTGACAGAAGGAACTGACAACTGTCCTTCCAAGACAGGTTATTCCTCCTTAAAGATGAAGAGTGTGTTTCAGCCCTATTGTTGGGGAGTTTTAATTACTAGCCTTTCTTGGGTTTGTGTGTCTGAGGCACCACAAGTGGCCCCGGAATGTTCTATGCAGTGACAACCATTTGCTGGGGAAGGCCAGCAAAGCCAGAAAATCTAAGGGTGTCCTTCCACAGCCAGAGTCCAGCTGGGACAGATCAGTCCCACCCCATGCTGTAGCGGGAGGGGTGCTGGCTGCTTAGGAATCACATCCTTGTTTATTTACCAAAAAAAAAATCAGTTCTATAGTAAGCCATTCAGAGAAGAAAATGTACTAATTGTCCAAACCCAGACTCTACCTGTGGGCACATCGGATGGGGTTTGCTTTGTTGAGGACGGCAGGTTACCATTGAAAAGAGGACTGTGTGCTCTCTCGAGGGTCTACCTTAGAAGACGAAGTGATTCTGAGGTTCTGCTTCGGGAGAATAAATGACTGCCGCATCTTCCTTCGAGGTACAGTGAAGCTGAGAAGGTAGTTAAGTTTGCAGCCTTGGTGAATAATGGTACAGTTTCTTCTTTTTACTCTGTGCTTGTGATGGTCTAAAAGTCCAGTACTGCTTTAAACGCAACTCACATATTTTCATGTTTTATGTTTTTATTTATATATTCACTTATTATGTATATTTATATGCTTAATTTTTTTGCGACTTCGTCTTTGATTTTAGATTATTTAGACATGTGTTGTTCAATTTCCAAATATTTGGGGATTTTCCAGATGTCTTGCTGTTATTGATTTCCACTTGAATTATATTATGCCTCAAGAACGTATTTTCATGAGTTACATGTTTTCATTGGATGGCCTGATTTTGCGAGTGCCTCTGTGCACTGGAGAACGATGCTCATTCTGCAGTTACCGACTGCAGTGTCCTGGAGTGTCCGTGAAGTCAAGGTGGTTGGTTGATAATGCTGCTCAGGTCATCAATAGCCTTACTGATTTTCTGCCTACTTGTTTTATCAATTTCCGAGAGTGCAGAATAGAGGAGTCCTCCTCTAATTGTGAATTTGTCAATTTTCCCTTTCAGTCCTGGCAGTTTTTGTCTCATGTAATTTGAAGTTCTGTTGTTAGGCAGTGGATATTTAGGATCGTCCTGACTTCCTGGCACGTGTACCTGTTTGTCAGTGTAGAATCTCCTTGTTCTGAAGTCCACTTGGCCTGAAATCAATGTTTCACTCCAGCTTTCTTTCAGGTGGTGTTAGCATAGTATTCCTTCTCCTTGGTTTACTCCTGGCGGATGTATGTTTTAATGTTTAAAATGGGTTTCTTGTAAACAGCCTGTATTTGATGCTTGCCTATTTCTGTCCAGTCTGGCATTCTCTGCATGTTAACTGGTGGCTTTGACCACCCACATTTAAAAGGATTATTGATGGAACGAGAGTAATAACTACCATCTTGTCAGTAGTCTTGTATTTTTCCATTTGTTCTGTTTTTTCCCTTTCTTTCTGCCTTGCCTGAGTTTAATGGTACATTTGTTATTATTCCATTTCATCTTCTCAGCTGATATTATGTAGAACCTGTTTTAAAACATTTGGTTGTGAATTGTGGTTTGTAATATTCATTTTTTAAATAATCTGAGTCCACCTCCAAGTAATATACTATTGCTTCACTGGAAGCATGCGGACCTGGTAGCGGGATGTCCCCAACCCCTCTGCCATCGTACGGACCTCATAACAGGATGTCCCCATCCCCTCTGCCATCGTGCAGACCTTATGGCAGGATGTCTGCTTCAGAGCAGCTGCTGTCCACTGATCATCTTATTCGTGGCTTCTTATCATGGTGGTGGGATGTGGGGCACATTCTCTGATGCTCTGGTCAGGCCTTACGGGGGTGGGGAGCTGTAAAATGGGATCTGGGGTCTGGCATCCCAAGTGACCCTTCCCCTTTCTCAGGGCAGAGCTGTTTCTGTTTCCTTGTTCCCCTCCCTATCTGCAGTGGGATCCCCGGGGGCTCCCAGCACTGGCGCCGTGGTCCCATCCGCCCTGGGTGGCGTCTCCATAGCAGCCCAGCCCTCCCCACTGCAGCGCTGCTTCGGGATGGGCCCCAGTTCTCCCTGTGGGCCCCGGCTGGGTTTCCCAGAGAAAAGGCCTGGAACCTGCGGGTGTGGAGCCCCAGGTCTGCTGCTGTGTGTGCCTCTGAGTCTCCCACCAGCCCGCAGTCCATGACTAGCACGTTTCCATTTTCACTTCAACCTCCCAGGCAGGTGTTCGGGGCCTCTTCTCCCTGCAGGCGCCGGTCTCTTTCCCCCTCTAGGTTCCGGGTCAGTCTCAGTTCCCACAGACTCAAGGAGAGCAGTCCTGCAGCTTTTTCTTCTTGTTGTCCGGGTGGAGCAACACCCTTTCCTACTTTCTGCTTCCCTAAACTTCAGCCATAGTTCAGGACAAGGCTTTTAAAATAGCTTCTGCTGAGATGTAAAACAAAACAAAGGCCGAGAATTCCATTCAGCTTCAATCACCAGCTGAAATACAACATCACATTGTATTCCTGCTCCAGCATCCAGAGAAGGCAGCCTCCGTTTTCACCTGAGCTGAAATGAGGATCCTGAGTGGCCGCTCAAGCCGTTTCTTCCACGTCTGGGTAAGTAGCTTGTGGCTGTTCTGACGAGTGAGAAAAGGCCCTGGTGTTTGGCTCACGCACTCCTCGCCGCCAGGGCCTCTTCCGACTTGTAGCAGGATGAGCCCGCACCGTCCAGCCAGGCAAGGGTGAGGACAAGGGAAGAGCGGCCAGGCCTACTTGTTTTGCATTTTCTGGAAATGCCAGATTTGTGCCACTCTCAGCTGCTGTCTCCCACTTAACTGCGCTGATGCAGGAACAGAGGCTGTGGTGAGCCGCCACTCCTCCCGTGATGCCACAGCCAGTGTGATTGTCCTGGCGAGGTGGAAGACATGTGCACGCCGAATGAGACCAGACGGACCCAGGCTGGTGAGCAGGGGGATAAATACCCTCAGCAAAGTCTCTGGAGAATTCGAAGGGATGATGGACTGTAACAGCCCACAATGCGAGCAGCATCAGCGTTATGGAAATGCTTCCTTCTGGGTCTTAAATACAGAGGCCAAGAAACAACAAAGGGTCCACTGTCCCTCGTTAATCACTTGGACACACTCTAGAGTTTCTGGAATATGCAGCCAGCATTTATTATTCCCACAGAAGTCTGGAGCCCGTTGGCTTCCATTCCAGTTGTCCAGACAGCAGCGGGGTCGTCTTTGCCAGTGGTCTGGTTTGCTCTCTCCTCTTCTGCCGTCTTCCATCCAGCCCAGGCAGCAAGGCCATGGATGCTGTTGGTCCAGGTTTCCCAGGGCCGGCGGGAGGTCCACTCTGCCCTGTTGCTCCAGAAACTTCCAGTGTCTTTGAGACCATGCTCCTGCCGGCAGGAGGGCAGTAGGCATGAGTCGGGACTTCCTGTGGCAGGTGCTGGAAATCCCGGCAGGTGGGCTTAGCGGGAACTGCAGAAGACAGTGGGACAGACAGGGTCCTGCCCTCTGGAGTTGACATTCTAGCTGCAAACATGGTCCTTAAACCAGGCAATCCACAGAGAGGCCCATCATCACAGAGGGAGGTGGGAGTGATGAGCGGAGGCCCAACCCAAGGGCCTGTACTGTGTTCCCAGGGCGTCTGGGGACGAGACAGTCACCCTGAGACCCAAGGAGTGAAACAGGGAAGGAGGGCTTCCTAGGCAGAGGACAGTGAGCACAAAGACCCTGAGGTTCAAGCCCCCAGAAGGAGGCCTCTGAGGCTGCAGCAGAGTGAGCTGGGGAGAGGGGTGCGAGGGGAGGCTGGTGTGGGCTCGGCTGTATCTGACCCGGCCTCTGGGAGGTGGTGTGGGCTCGGACGTGGCTGACCCGGCCTCTGGGAGGTAGTGTGGGCTCGGCCGTGGCTGACCCGGCCTCTGGGAGGTGATGTGGGCTTGACCGTGACTGACCTGGTCTCTGGGAGGTGATATGGGTTCGGCCGTGGCTGATCCGGTCTCTGGGAGGTGGTGTGGGCTTGACCGTGGCTGATCTGGTCTCTGGGAGGTAGTGTGGGCTCGGCCGTGGCTGATCCGGCCTCTGGGAGGTGATGGGTGAGGGCTTCTTCCCTGCTGTTCCAACCTTTAGACCCATCTACTCCAGAGGAGACCTCTGTTTCCCACACTTGCTCATCTCCCCGGACCCCCGACTTTCAGGTTCCTTGGGACACACGTGGGCCTGCCTTCCTGCTTCAGGAGCATGTGTGGGGAAAGCAGACACCCAGCCCTGCTGCCCTGTCCTGCAGTGTAGACTTTTGGTGAGAGTCATAGGAACTGATTCTGAAATGGTAGGAATTGGGGTCCTGACCAGTTGAGGGAGACACCAGGAGCAACTTTAAAGTACCATAATCCTCATTTAAATATGTCCCTTTCATTTTGAGTTCCTGACAATTTAGGCATAACCTGAATTGAATCTGACCCTCGCATTAGAGACAAACAAAGGTACCAGGCAGATGCCTGCCTGATTTAAGAGAACTGCCATCCCCAGGCATCTAAAACATTGATTTTCTTGTTGTTGTATTAAATTTTCATTATAAATTGGTTTTATTCACTAAAGCAATGATCCTGTTAGTAATCCTAGCTCTGGTCACCACTGCATGACTTGGGAGTGAGGAAGCCAGGCTTTTAGGAACAGCGAGCGTCTTTATTGTGGCTGTGCCACAGTGTTCCAGTGGGAGGGTCGGGAGGGCACCCGTGTTACTGGCACTCACCACGTGCAGACACCCTATGGTGGCGATGCCTGGGACCTCGTCTCACTCGCTCAAGATCCTGGGAGACGTGTCGTTATCCTCATCTTACAAACACAGAACAGGCAGATAAGGCCGTTCCGATTTTCCAGAGGACCCCAGAATTTTTAAAAGACGAAGAAAAGTGCCCTGAACACAGCACAGCCCTGAACACAGCGGTGGACCCCGTAGCAGAAGGAAGTTAGTGGCCTTGACTTCCCCTTGCTGTCTGTTGCCTTGCAACCCCCGCCCCCATTCAGGACGCTGTGGAGCTAACCCCCCCAAGGGGGCAAGGGACAGGATGTGCTGGAGCCTCTGCCAGAGACGCCCTCAGTGCTCAGCCCAGCCCCAGCAGGTTCCCAGCAAGCAGGGGGCATTGGCAGGAGATGATGTCCTCTCTGCCATGGCTCACACAGCCGAAGGCCCAGGGTGGGGCAGGAGGTGAGAGCCAGGCACTGTGCTGGGGTACACACACGAGCACCCATGCACGCGCGCGCGCACACACACACGAGCACCCATGCACGCACACACACACACATGAGCACCCATGCACACACACACACGAGCACCCATGCGCACACACACACACGAGCACACGCGCACATATATGCATTCTTAACCCTTTCAACAACGAGAGTAACGTTCTGGCGTGCTCTGGGCTGCCCACCTGGAGAAGGGGCGGGGGTCTCTGAGAGGGAGTCCACCCACACAACTCACTGCCATCGGGGTGTCCTGACCCACATCTGTTAGGGCCCAGCCAATTGCAGGTGACAGAAATCCCAGCATGCACTGGCCTAAGCAGAAGGGGGACTGACTGACGCAGGTGACTGTAAAGTCCAGAACTGAGAGGCTTTGGCGTGGCAGGAATTGTTTGGTAATTGCAGCACCAGGGCCCAGCTTCTCCTTCGCATCCTCCGTGTTGGCTTCAGACTGAGGTCGACTCTGCCCCCTCGGTGGCAGAATGGCTGTGGCAGGGGTTCAGGCCCATGGGAGAGTCCCTGTCCCACCTGCTCAGAGGCCTGCGCCTGGAGGAGGAGGGGGACTCAGGCTGGGCCTGTGCCCTCCCTGAGCCAGACCCTGTAGAGGGGATTCACTCATCACCCTGACCTGAATCTCATCGTCCACCTTGGCTCTGGGGTGCAGCCAGCACCCCTAAACCACAGGGCCTGAAAGCTGGGGCACTGCTCCTCACAGGGAATTTGGAGCAGTTACGAACTTTTTGGCCTGAATGCTGGGTAGCCATGACCAATAAATGGACGTCACACTTGGGATGAGGCCTTCACTTCTGGAGCAAGAGGGAGCATCGGGCAAGCCTGCCCTGGAGGCGTTGACGGAGTACAGGTGACCCCCACCCTGGGGTCGGGACACAGAGTGGGGCTGAAATGTGAAGACAGAGCATGTGACTTCCACTGACCCCACCGTACTGAAATTTTGTTGTGGATGGTCATTTCCATCTTACAGAATTTAAACTAAAACTACTTAAAGTGCCAGCAACTTTCAGATCTCCCAGGTCTGACATAAAGTTACTTTTGCATCCCCATATCTTTCTTAATCTGAAAAGAAAAGCAGTAAATATGTCAGCAGCAAATCGATGAGAGAATTATTCTGTAATGAATTCCAAACACTGTAAATTAAATGGATAAGAGGCTGCAGCCTTCCTGGGCTTGTTCAGCCCCTGGACACCTTTGAGGGCTGTGCCCTGTGTGAGAAAAGATGCTCGTGGGGTCAGGAGCCTTGTCCTTTCCTCTTCCATTGGCCACAGGGGCTGGTCCCCTGGCCCTCTGGCGACCTAGCCAGGGAGGAGCCTGACCCTTGGTCACTCCAACCCTCGGCTCCTGAGGCCCTCATCCCGGCATTCAAGATTGGCCAGTCTGTCCCTGGCTCTTTTTTTGTTGTTGTTGTTAATGTTTAAAATTTTTAATCTTTTAAATTGATACATAATAGATGTACATATTTTGGGGATACATGTGATAATTTCATACAGTCATATAGTCAAATCAAGGTAATTGGGATGTCCATCACCTGAAATATTTATATTTTCTTTATGCTGGGGACATTCGAATTGTTCTCTTCTAGCTATTTGGAAATGTACAACAGATTAATGTTAATGGTAGCCACTCTGCTGATCTACCAAACACCAGGTCTTCCTGCATATACCACACTGCAGATTGTACCGACTCATCCACCTCTCTTCCCTACCGTTCCCTCCCTCTGGGATTTGTACTCACTCATCTACCTCTCTTCCCTACCCTTCCCACCCTCTGGTAACCACCAGTCTACTCTCTGTCTTCATGAGATCCACTGTTTTAGCGTCCACATAGGAGTGAGAACATATGTGACATTTGTCTTTCTGTGCTTGGCTTGTTTCACTTAACATGATGACCTCCAGTTCCATCTGTGTTGCTGCAAATGACAGGATCTCATTCTTGTTTCTGGCTGAACAGCGCTCCACTGTGTATATGCACAACATTTTCTTATCCATTCATCCACTGGTGAGCATTTAGGTTGATTCCATATTTTGGCTATTGTGACTAGTGCTGCATTCAATATGGAAGTACAGATATCACTTAAATATTGATTTCTTTTCTTTTGGATATATACCCAGTACTAGTGGAATTACTGGATCATAGAAAACTGGTTTTCTGAGGAACCTCCATACTGTTTTCCATAGTGATGGTACTAATTTACATTCCCACCAACAGTGTACAAGGGTTCCCCTTTCTCCATATCCTCAACAGCATCCGTTATTCCCTTAGATAAAAGCCATTCTAACTGGGGTGAGACAATAGCTCATTGTGGTTTTGATTTGCATTTCTTGGATGATTAGCGATGCTGATGATTTTTCATATACTTGTGGCTATTTGTATGTCTTCTTTTGTGAAATGTCTATTTGGATATTTTGCCCCTTTTCTAATCAGTTTATTTATTATTATTATTATTTGCTATAGAGTTGTTTGAACTCCTTATATATTTTGGTTTTTAATCCCTTGTTAGACAGATAGTTTGCAAATATTTTCTCCCATTCTGTGGGTTGTCTCTACTTTGTTGCTTTGCTGTGCAGAAGTTTTTTTTTTAGCTTGATGTAATCCCAGTTGTCTATTTTTGCTTTTGTTGCCTATGCTTTTGAGGTCTCACTCAAAAAAATATTTGCCCAGACCAATGTCCTGTGGCATTTCCTCAATGTTTTCTTTTGGTAGTTTCATAGCTTCAGGTTGAAGCTTTGAAGTCTTTAATCCATTTTGATTTTATTTTTCTACGTGGTGAGAGATAGGAATCTAGTTTCATTCTTCCACATATGGTTATATGGTTTTCCCAGAAACATTTATTAGAGGGATTAGAGGGACTGCCCTTTCCACATTGTGTGTTCTTGGTGCCTTTGGTAAAAGTGACTTGATTGTAAATGTGTGGATTTTTATTTGGGTTCTCTATTCTGTTCCATTGGTCTATGTGTCTGTTTTTAGGCCAGTACCACACCTATTTGCTTACCAAGCTTTGCAGCATATTGAAGTCAGGTAATATGATACCTCCAGCTTTGTTCCTTTGCTCAGGATGGCTTTGTTTATTCAGGGTCTTTTGTGGTTATATTAATTTTAGGATTGTTTTTCTATTTCTGTGAAGAATGTCACTGGTATTTTGATAGAGATTGCATTGAACCTGTGAATTGCTTTGGGTAGCGTTGTCATTTTAATGATGTTAACTCTTCCAATCCATGAACATGGAGTATCTTTCTATTTTCTGGTGTCCTCTTCGATTTCTTTCATCAGTGTTTTATAGTTTATTTGTATAGATTGTTCACAATCTATACAAATATGATTAAATTTATTCTTAGGAATTTTATGTTCTTTGTAGCTGTTGTAAATGGGGTTGCTTTCTTGATTTCCTTTTCAAATTGTCCACTGCTGGTATATATAAATGCTACTGATTTTTGTACATTGATTTTGTATCATGCAGGTTTCCTGAATTTGTGTATCAGTTCACATAGGTTTTTGGTAGAGTCTTTAGGTTTTTCTAAATATAAAATCATGTCATCTGCAAACAAGAATAATTTGACTTCTTCCATTACAATTTGAATGTTCTTTATTTCTTTCTGTTGCCTAGTTGCTCTGGTTGGGACTTCTAGTATTATGTTATTTATTTATTTATTTATTTATTTATTTATTTATTTATTTATTTGAGATGGAGTCTCGCTCTGTTGCCCAGGCTGGTTTAGTGTAAAACCAACACTGAAAAAACTATTCAAGAAACTCCACTTTAATTCAATCCCTCAAATTTTGACACTTGTCTCAGTTTACATGCTTTATATTGCTTATCTCTCAATGGGTTGCTGTAGCTACTTTTGTATTTGATAGATTTGTCTTTTAGGCTTCATACTAGAGTTATGAGTGGATTGTATATCACAATTACGGTACTGGAGTAGTCTGGGGTTTTCATTGTACTGAATTTTACCATTGGGTTTTGTTTCTTCAAGTATTTTCTTTTTGCATGTTAGTTTTTTTTTTTTTAGTCTTGTTTAATTTTTTTATTTCAACTTTTATTTTAGATTTAGGGGTACATCTGCAGGTTTGTTACATGGGTATGTTCTGTGATGCTGAGGTTTGGGGTACAATTGATCACATCACACAGGTACTAAGCACAGTACCCAAGCATTTTTCAACCCTTGCCCCTTCCCTCCCTCTCCCTATAGTAGTCCCCAGGATCTGTTGGGTCCATCTTCATGTCCGTGAGTACCCAGTGTTTAACTCCCACTTATAAGTGAGAACTTGCAGAGTTTGATTTTTTTGTTCCTGCATTAATTTGCTTAAGATAGTGGCCTCCAGCTGCATCTGTGTTGCTGCAAGGGACATGATTTCATTCTTTTTTGTATGTGTGGCATTTTTTTTTCTTTTTTCTTTTTTTTTTTTTTGAGACGGAGTCTTGCTCTGTCACCCAGGCTGGAGGTAGGGAGCGATCTCGGCTCTCACTGTAAGCTCCTCGCCTCCGGTTCACGCCATTCTCCTGGCCTCAGCCTCCTGAGTAGCTGGGACTCAGGCCTCTGGCCACTCACAAATGGCTAATGTTTTTTGTATTTTAGTAGAGACGGGGTTTCCCACCGTGGTCTCACCTCCCTGACCCCATCCACCCCACCTCAGCCTCCCAAAGTGCTGGGATTACAGGCGTGAGCCACCGCGCCCAGCCAACATTTTTTTTTCTTTCAGATTTAAGAACTCCCCTTAATGTTTCTTGTAAAACAGGTCTGGTGGTAGTGAATTCTCCTAGCTTTTGCTTGCCTGGGAAAGACTTTATCTCCCCCTCATATTTGAAGAATAGCTTTGCTAGATAGAGTATTCTTGGATGGCAGCTTTTTTCTTTTAGTACTTTGAAAATTTTGTCCCACTCCCTCCTGGTCTGCATGGTTTCCACTGAGAAGTCTGTTGCCAGACAAACTGGAATTCCTTTATATGTTATTTACTTATTCTCTCTTGCTGCTTTTAGGATCCTCTCTTTGTCCTTGACCTTTGAGAGTTTATGCTCTGGGTAAAGGATTACCCAGGTGCCGAGGCAAGAGAGTGAAGGCACAAACTGTTTCAGTATAATAAAGAAAAGAGAATAAGAATAGTCATAATACAAATTAGATATAGAGATGATCATGGACATTATCAATCATTAGTATAAACATTATTAATCGTTAGCTTTTAATATTACTCTTTGTTGTGTTACTCATATTACCAAGGAATAACCGGTGGGTATAGAGTCAGGTGCTGAAGGGACATTGTAAGAAGTGACCTAGAAGGCAAGAAGTGGGCCCTGTGTCACACCCGCATAAGGGCTGCTTGAGGGCTCCTTGGTCAAGTGGTAACACCAGTGCCTGGGAAGGCACCATGAAAGGGAGTCTGCTTTCCTTGGAGGAGTCAGGGAACACTCTGCTCCACCAGCTTCTTGTGGGAGGCTGGATATTATCCAGGCCTGCCCACAGTCATTCGGAGGTTTAAACCCCCTCCGTGTGGTGCTGTGCTTCAATGGTCACACTCATTGTCCACTTTCACATTCCTCCCATACTCCTGGTTCTTCTTTGAACTTCTTAGTAGGTAGTGGTAGAAGAAATAGTGAAAGTCTTAAAGTCTTTGATCTTTCTTATAAGTGCATAGAAGAAAATGTTGATATATGCTGCCTTCCCTCTCTGCTTCAGCTACCTAAAAGGGAAGGGCCCCCTGTCCCATGATCACGTGACTTGCTCGACCTTCTCAATCACTTGGACAACTCACCCTCCTTACCCTGCCACCTTGTCTTGTATGCAATAAATATCAGCACGCCCAGTCATTCAGGGCCACTACCGGTCTCTGCATCTTGGTGGTGGTGATACCCCCGGGCCCAGCTGTTTTCTCCTTATCTCTTTGTCTTGTGTCTTTATTTCTTACAATCTCATGTCTCCACACATGGGGAGAACAGCCGCAAAGCCCCACAGGGCTGGACCCTACATATGCCTTGAGGTAGTTTTATTTGGGTCAAATCTGTTTGGTGTTCTTTGTTCTTCCTGAATATGGATATGTATTAGTCCATTCTCACGCTACTATAAAGAATTGCATGAGACTGGGTAATTTATTTAATTGAGTCACAGTTCCACCTGGCTGGGGAGGGCTCAGGAAACTTACAATTATGGCGGAATGCAAAGGGAACTTGGGCATCTTCTTCACGAGGCAGCCCGAGGGAGAACAAACACAGCAGAAACTACCACACACTTATAAAACCATCAGATCTCATGAGAACCCCCTCGCTATAATGAGAACAGCATGGGGGAAACCGTCCCCTTGGTCCAATGACCTCTACTTCGTCTCTCCACTGACACATGGGGATTGTGGGGATTATAATTCAAGGTGAGATTTGGGTGGAGATGCAAAGCCTAGCCATATCAGGATATTTATGTCTTTCTCAAGTTTTGAAAAGCTTTTTGTAGTATTTCTTTGAATAATCTTTCCACTCCTTGCTTTTGCTCAACTTCCTCTTGAACACCAATAATTCTTAGATTTGAGCCAGGTGTGGTTGCTCAAATCTGTAATTCTGGTACTTTGGGAGGCTGAGGTGGGAGTGAGAGGATCGCTTGAGCCCAGGAGTTTGGGATCAGCCTGGGCAACATAATGTGACCTGGTCTCTACAAAAATCTAAATAAATTAGCTGGGCATGGTGGTTGCATGCCTGTGGTTCCAGCTATTCAGCATGCTGAGGTGGGAGGGTCCTTTCAGCCTGGGTGGTCAAGGCTGCAGTAAGCTGTGATTGCACTACTGCACTCCAGTCTGAGCAATGAAGGCGAGACCTGTCTCTCACAAAAAAAAAAAAAAAAAAAAAAAAAAAATCTTAGATTTGATCTTTTGAGGTAATTTTCTGTATCATGTAGGCAACCTTCATTTCTTTTCATCCTTTTTTTCTCCTCTATAATTTCAAATAGCCTGTCTTCAAGCTCACTGATTATTTTCTCTGCTTGCTTCATTCTGCTGTTGAGAGCCTCTAATACATTTTTCAGTTCAGTAAATGTATTTCTCACTTTTAAGATTTCTGTTTGATTTTTAAAATTATTTCAATGTTTTAGTTCAATTTCTCTGACAGATGTCTTAAGTGTTATGTTGGAGGTCACTGAGTTTCCTTAAAACTGTAATTTTGAATTCTTGGTGAGAGAGCTCGTTATCACTGTCTCATATGGAGCCAGTCACTGGTTTCTTGCTTTGTCCATTTGGGGAGACCATGGTTCCCTGTTTGCTGTTGTTTCTTGTGAATGTATATTTATGTCTTTGCATTGAAGATTATTTATTCCAGTGTTCTCTATCTGGCTTGGCTTGTGTTTTTATTGGGTATGTTTGCAATTTACCTGTTGAATTTCTTATTTTTTTTTTCCTGCTAGGTTGCTGCCCCTTTTTAGTAGTACATGATCCCTTAACCTCAGGTTTGCCTTGGCTCTAGCAAACTATCGGAGTGCTCCTTGTCTGAATGGGGAAGGTTCCAAAAGGGATATCCCAGTAGTGTGGGAAGGCTGGCTCGGGGTCGTGCCCAGGGGTCCTGTGGAACATACCTCCTACGGCATTGTGCTGCTGAATAGTCACTCTGGCTTGGTGTCTCCTTTGACGAGTTACAGAGCAGAGTTTCCAGGGCTGGGATGGTAGTCCCACCTCCACGCTTTGTCTCTGGCTGTCCTCAGGAATATTTCTCCCTTCAGGCCCTCTCTCAGTGCTTCCAGGGGCTGAGACAGAGAAAAGTTTCCTGCCAGGGACTCTAAGATCGGGGGGAAGGCAATTGCCCACCTCAAGTTCACTTTTTCCAGTGTAGAAACTGAGACAGGGGAAATTTTTCATGTGCTTGGTGCTGGGCCATGGAAGGCAGGGGCATCATGGATATGAAAATTTGATTCTCTTACCATCTTCTCAGAGTTTTGTCCCTTCTCTGTGGCCCTGGGAAGTGGCCCATCCTCACATTTGAGTTCTAGGATATTGCTGGGGATCATCTTGGCCCTGTATGTTTGTTTTTAGTTTTCTGTGGCAGTGGGTAGGGATGGGGGATGGTGAAGCCAGCTTGCTTCTATGTCACCATTTTTTTAAAAAATTGAGACAGAGTCTCACTCTATCACCCAGCCTGGAGTGCAGTGGCATGATCTCACTGCAGCCTCCACCTCCTGGGTTCAAGCAATTCTCCTGCTTCAGCCTCCCAAGTAGCTGGGATTACAGGTATGAGCCATTGGACCTGGCTCTATGTCACTATTTTGGAACCAGAAGTCTGTCCCCAGCTCTTGTCTCCAGCAAAGTCTCTCACTCTCCTTTCTAAACCCTGCCACCCTTGAGACTTTCACTGTCCCCAGAGAGACACACCTGTGTGTCCACCCTGCACCTGTGTACCACCTGTCTCTAACCTGCTGCTCCCTCCCTCTCTGCCATCAGTGCCCACCTGCTCCTCAGGTCCAGTTCAGACCTTGTTTGTACAAGGTCACTCGGAACTGCTGGGGTGCTCAGTGTCAGCTAGTGTAGGGAATGGGTGGCAGGTGTGCAGAACGCCCTAGACAGGCACTGAGCTAAGCCTTTGATCTACCGTCGTCTCGGTTAATCCTCTCAATACTCTGTGAGACAGGACGTGTGTGTGTGGCCCTGCCTCCGAAGAGTCATTCACCAACTTAGCAAATATTTATGGAAGACTCACTGGGGATTTGTTAAAGTCACTGCTTTATTTGAGCTTTCATTCTAGTCAGGGATGACAGACAAATGATGCCCATCATAAGTAAGTATTGAAACTGTTAGAAGTCTGAACGTGCCTTGGATGAATACAGCCATGGCTCTGTTCAGGGGTGGATGAGGCCGTCAGGGCTGAGGAAGTTCCATTTAAATTATCTGGTCAGGCAAGGCCTTGCTGAGGTGATATCTGAGCAAACATAAAGGCACACATTAGCCCCATGGACAGCTAGGGCGTGGACCTTGGGCAGATGAAGATTGTAGGGAGGGGGGCAGTCAGGGGCCCAGATGCTGGGCGTACAGAGTGAGGGGCAGAGGAGCAGGAAGTGAGGCCAGAGGCAGCATGGCCCTGGGATGCCTCACCTTGCTGTGAATGCTACAGCCAGGTCCTCTGAGAACAGTCCCAACACAGGAGTGTATTAACATCTCAGTTCCCAGAGCACTTTTAATTTCATTTCATTCACTCAGGTATCCATTAACACCCTTCTTCTTATGTGCTGTATTAGGGTTCTCTAGAGGGACAGAATTAATGGAATACACACACACACACACACATATATATATATATGTGTGTGTGTGTATATATATAAAATATATATTATATATATAATATATATATAAAGCGGAGCCTATTAAATATTAACTCGCACGATCACAAGGTCCCACAATAGGCCATCTGCAGGCTGAGAAGCAAGGAGAACCAGTCTGAGTTCTCAAACTGAAGAACTTGGAGTCCAGTGTTTGAGGGCAGGGAGCATCCAGCGCAGGAGAAAGGTGTAGGCTGGGCGGCTAGGCTGGTCTCTCTTTTCACATTCTTCTGCCTGCTTGTATTCGAGTCAAGCTGGCAGCTGATGAGATGGTGCCCACCCAGATTGAGGGTGAGTCTGCCTTTCCCAGTTCACTGACTCAAATGTGAATCTCCTTTGGCGACACCCTCACAGACACACCCAGGATCAATACTTTGTATCCTTCAGTCCCATCAGGTTGATACTAAGTAGTAACCATCGCACCTGCATTCATCATGTGCACATGCTGGTTAGGATCTGAGGGTACAGACGAGACTCCTGTTCCCCGGTGAGGATCTGAGGGTACAGACCAGACTCCTGTTCCCCGGTTAGGATCTGGGGGTAGAGACCAGGCTCCTGTTCCCCAGTTAGGATCTGAGGGTAGAGACCAGGCTCCTGTTCCCCGGTTAGGATCTGAGGGTGCAGACCAGGCTCCTGTTCCCCGGTTAGGATCTGAGGGTACAGACCAGGCTCCTGTTCTCTGGGAACTGGCATCCCAGCAAGGACAGGTAGTAAACAAATAAGAACATTTGAGAACAGTGTGGGGAGGGCCTAACACTGCTGTGTGGTGGTAAGCAGAACACAGGCTACTGTAGACTGGGTGGTTGTGGGGAGGGGGTGGCTATGGGGAGGTGACATTGATCTGAGCCCTGGATGCCAACAAGGAGCCAGCTGTGCATGGATGGAGGTGAGAGCGGCGCCAGGCTGAGCCTGCAGGAGGTCAAGGTGCTGGTGGGAGCTCATGTGGCTGGGGACAGTGAGCGTGGGCGGAACAGAGGTGGTACTTGTGCCGAAGTAATTAACTGTGAAGGCCAAAGATGCGCTCCCTGCAGAGGCCTGCTGGCAAGGTTGGTCCTCAGCTGGGACCTGGGAGCTTTGCTGATAAAGAGGCCCCCACACTGATTCACCGATTGGTAAGAGGGGCTGACCTTGGCCAGGCTGCGTGTGCAAACAATAGGGTTTATGCTGAGGCCCTGCTTTCCTTCTGAGAGGCTGGGATTCTGTACTGTGCCAGGCACAGGGGCTGACATGACCAGACCCCAGTAAACCCTGGGCGCCGAGTCTCTAGTGAGTGTCCCTCACAGACAGCTCTCCCAGGTGTTGTCACATCTCGTCGCTGGGGAATTAAACATGTGCTGTGAGACTGCCTAGGGAGGGGACTCTGGGAGCTTGTGCCTGGTTCCCCTTGTGCCTTTCTCTTTACTGATTTTGCAGCTTGTCCTTTCACTGTAATAAATTGCAGCCTGAGTCCTGGGAGTCTCTGAATCTGGGGATGGTCCTGGAATCCCTGACACAGATGTGGCCAGAGAAGGAATAGGGCCAGTCCTACAGGGCCCTTTAGGGAATAGTGAGGTGCAGTGTGAGGGTTGCAGCGACCCATGGGCTGCTCAGCCCAGCCTGGGGTGACGGTCTCACTTTCCCTGGGAGGACAGGGTGGGTCCCACCTGCAGACTCTGTTCTCAGTCTCCACGTGCACAGGGCCTAGGTCCTCACTCAGTCTCCACGTGCACAGGGCCTAGGAGGTGGTCTGGGTGCTGGTGGGCGGCTCTGCCACATGCCACCCTCACAGTCTTCCCCTGAGTCTGTTCTTTCCTCTTGCTTGTCCCGGGTCTCTCTTGGCAGCACCTTCCTCTGTGTGTGTCAAATGCTACTGACCTCATGTACTTCCTGTCTATTCAGAGACAGGACACGGGGTGGGAAATTGGTATCATTTGCATGACGCTCACCTCCTGAGGATGGTGAAGAGCTTGCAGGCATCAGAGCTAGCCAGGAAGTGAGCAATTGTAGCATTTTTAGGAAACTCACTTGGCCCTTTCTGAGTCTGTCTCCTGGTTTTCTTCGTGCCCAGGATTCAAAGGATGATGAGAGGGATCCTCCCTCGGGCCCTATGGCCTGGCTTTGAATTTGGCATTTTCAAAAAAAGTCTGGACTAACTGATCATGATTCCAGACTCCCGAGAAAGAAGCAGAGAATGTTCGGGTTTTAGGAGTGGGATCTGGGATCCTGGGGGTGGGGGAGTGAGGGTAAGAGCCCCACGGAAGCGCACCCATGAGCAGGTGGATATGGGAGGGCCAGAGCCCCCCAGACCAGGGCTGGCCTTGGGGAAACCGAAGGGGTCATGGCATCAGAGAGGAAAGTGCATCTTAGCTACGATCTCCCCTGCCCAGAGCCTCCTGCAGATCCAGGGACCCCTCTCCTTCTGTGTTTGACCAGGGACACTGACAGCTCTGCCTATGTTGAGAGTCCTCAGAGAGCTTCAGCTAGGCCTGTTGCCCCAAGATCTTTGGTTGTTCATTTTAAGAAACAACAGACCATCACTTTAAAAGTAGCACATTTTGGTCCCTATTTCTCAGTGATTGATCCTTTCAAATATGGTTTCCCGGGATCTAAAGATTGTAGCTGAATAATGCATGATAGTTTTGTTTCCCAGAAACAGGTGTTTTGTTTTTATTGCATTAGCATTATGAGAAAAAGCTGGCTGCAGTTTCTCTGCGCTCTGAAGTGCTGGAACAGTTCTGGGTTTTATGGGCACCCGTTGCCAGGAGCTGTCAGTGCCAGGCTCTTGGTTTCTTGACAAGGAAGCTCATGGCCGCGTCTCACCTCCTCTAGGGAGGTACCAGATCCGTGTGCAGCAGTTTTACACGTCCGTCCATTTGTTCACCATTCACTCATTCTTTCAATGTTCATTTCCTGAGGGCTGCTGAGTCCTGGTGCTGGGATGCACTTCGGGGTTAAAGAGACAAAAAGACCAAGTCCCAGCCTTTAGGAAACCTGCAGTCTATGAGGGAGACAGAGTCTCAGTCATTGGGCCAGGTGATGAGGGGTAAACTGAGGCACACACCAGGTGTGATGGGCTGTGAAGGATCAAGCCTTGGAGCTCACCTGTGGGCAGGAGGAAGACCCCACTGAGGAGAGGAGAGAATCCGTGAGTGACAGGGAGTAGATGGGGCTCATCAGGTGGCTGTGTGGTGGGCGGGGACCCCAAGGGGCCTGAACAGAAGTGTGACTACAGTGACTCAGAACTCGGGAGGGGCTGCCCTCGAGCCCCACCTGATTTACAACCTGGACCCTTTGTGATTTTGGCTGAAGAGAGGCAGTCGACTCCTTTAAAACATGGAATGAAACCCCAGAAGCAGGAACAGGCCAGCGGTGGTTAATGAGTGAAACAGATGGGAGTCTTCATTAGAGCAAGAGCAGGGCTAATTTGACGATCAGTGCTTCCCTAAGCATATGGCCCAGAGATACTTCCACCCACGCTGAGGGAGACAGTGTGCAGAGTGGGAACGGCCACGTGTGTGGGAAGTGGGGTTTGGAAGGGTTTGTTCCCCTGCCCATGCCCTCTACTCCACTGCCAGCTTCTACATTTTGTTGGCTTCTTTTTCGTCCTCTGCCTGTGTCAGAGGGAGGGCTTCTCTGAGGAACTGACTTGCAGGGCGTGGCCTCGAACTGACATGTGGGGATTTTGCCACACAGCCCTAAGGAAAGCCGATGATGACTTAGTCACTCTCACCACAGGCTTCCGACTGCTACGACCCTGAGTGTGGGCCTGTGAAAAGGGCAGGTGGGAGGGGGATGCTTGCCAGAGCCACCTCTGACTCCAGGTTAACTGGGGCCACATCTCCCAAGAACCCTGGGTGGACTCCCACAAATCCCTCAGGTCAGCAGCCAGCCCTACGGGGCCTGCTTTTTGGATAATAGTTCTTTAGGAGGAGCGTAGCACTGGGTCCTGTGCCATCTGGCAATATTGCTCCTTTCCCATTAAATCCAGTGGTTCTCAGAGTGGGGTTCCTGGGCCAGCAGCATCAGCATCAGCTGGAAACTTGGTAGAAATACAAATGGTCAGTCCTGCTTCCCAGACCTGCTCAGACACTCTGGGGGCAGAACCCAGCAATCTGTGTTTTAACAAACCCTCTGGGTGATTCCCATGCATGCTGACATTTAAGACTCTGCTATAATAAGCCCTAGGAGATTTCTTCACACTAAATAGTGCTTGGAAGGATCAGTGTATCCTGACAACATCCTGTACTCTTTAGAGAAATGGAACTGGGCACTCTGAGATTCTGCATTTTCATCTTCTGTGATAAGTGGAACCTTTGGACTCTCCTCAAATCCTGTCAATGAGCAGGTAGGCAGCACTGATGGGGGCATGGGAGACAGGGTTTGTGTCCGTCCTCCTGGAAACCGTTTTATCTTTGCTCTCAGTGAGGGACTGACCATCAGAATGAGCAAATAATTGTTAAGGTCTAAGGAAACAAATCTCCGTGACTGTGATACATGACCTCCACCTGCTAAAAATGGCTTCAGCCGCTGTGTGTAATTCTGAGAGCTTATTTCTTTGGAAAGAGGCCATAGCCATCAATACTAACCATTGGGGGAATTTATGCCCCATCACCCAGCACTAGCAGCCCTATTAATTTCTCCAGCATGCACAGATGTGGACTCCCCTGACTGAGTGAGAGGCCATGTAACAAAGAACTGATTTGATGGTCTGCTTGGTTTCTAAAGTTCTGTATCATGAGTCCTTCTTAGCTACAAGAGATCTCCTACCAAAGCTGACGTATCTCAGTGGGACATGCATTAACTCAGTCACCTTTCCCGGTAAGAGGGAGTAATTAACTGTGCCAAGATGTTCCAAATGGCTCTTTGTGGAGATCAGGGCACCTCCAGGGGATGCATGACACGTTTCAACCTTAGATACTTGTTTTTTGCATGTGAAATACTTGGATGCCTTGGCATTGGGAGCTGATCTTTTGCATTTACTAAGTGGCCACCCAGCTAAGAAGGGCGAGAGACTTTGGTCTGCAGCCCGTCTCAGTCACACCTCCTCCACGTGGGGTTTTAGATGTTTATGGTGGACCCTTAGGCAGTGTTTCCCGATGTCTCTTATGAGAGAACAGTGCTCAATGGAAGGAGACAGCCCTGCTTTTCAGGAAGTTGAGACTTGAAGAATTCTAGCTCTTGGTGCCATCAAGTGCCATCAATGACATCCAATTTGTCAATGACCATCAGACTAGTTGTTTGTTCCATGGCCTCTCGTTGGTCAAGAGTCCACGTCTGTGCTGCAGAAGTTAAGGGGGCTGCTGGTGCTGGGTGGTAAATTCTCCCAGTGGTCAGATCCAAGACACTCCTAAACCTTAGTTGTGGATCATGAGACGATGTGGACCTGGGTGTTGGAGTGTCGGATGACTGGATGCGCCCCGCTCATGCCAGGGATGTCACATGGCAGGACTTCAGAGGAGACAGAGTGTGGGGAGAGAGTCGAACTGGAGATGCAGGGAAGGAAATTTTTCAAATTAGGGAGATGGAGTCCCAAGTGAGAGTTTCCAAAGAGAGAGTGGCTGATAATCGAGCCTTGGGGAATATCTACGTTTAGGTGTCATGAGGCGGAGACAAGACAATAATAGAGACAGATAAAAAGTCACAGAGGCAGGAGGAAAATTGAGAATGCAGTACCAGAGAAAACAATCGATAGTTCATTTACAAGGTGGAAGAACTAGTCAGCTGTGTAAAATGTTTCTGAGAGAATGAAGAAGACAGAATCAAAGAGGAGACACAGGCTGGAGTGACCATTAGCAGGAACAATGCTCCTCACTGTGGTCAAGGGCAGAGGTTAGGGGTGAAACCAACTCAAGGCCCCAGGGCTGGGGGAGAGGCTACGAGGTGCTGGTCCTTGGGGACACCACCTGCCACCCTCACATCTCCTCCAGCAGATGCAATTATTCTCTCCCTCCCTGGACAGACATCGTTAGAGAAGATTTAATCAAGAAAGAGCAATGGCGTAATGGAGTCCGTCCAGAAGAGTGAGATAATGGCCTGACTCCTGGCCAGCCTGCTCACATAATTGGATATGCAGGCAACTCCTCTACTTCTATTAGGTTAACAAGCTGTGATTGTCAGTGAGATTGCAAACAGCACCTTCCCTCTGTTCTACTCCCAGTCCTGCAGATCTCCTGGGTTTTGAGAGACATTTCCAAAGTGAAGTGACTTTCTCTCTTTCCTCCCTGGTGGGTCCTGTAGATAGATGCCGCTCAGGCTCTTTCCATGTGGGGTGGGGGACACGGCACACAGATCCTCCTGCCGGGCTCCACGGGAGAATTACTTAGGCTTTTCCAGGGCTCGTCCCAGGATGCAGGCCACGGCTGCCGGGCTTTGTGTGAAGCTGCGCCCAGGTGTGGAGGTGACTGGAGAAGGTGGGAGGGTAGAGTCAGATAAGGATGGTGGCCTCCCTGTCCCAGGCTGATGGAGTGCAGTGCGGAGGCTGGAACTCAAGCAGCCATCTTGGAACATGAGGAGGATCAAATATTGAGGACGCGTGGGAAGCAAGATGGAGGAGTCCCCCTCCTTTGTGAAGGTGAACAATGACGCCAGCTCGGGACTGCATTTCTCTATACTGTTTCATGAGAGAGAAGGAAACTCCTGTCTTGTTTAAGCTCCTGTGTTTGTGGTTGTCAGTGGCTCACAGCTGATCTCACCTTAACCAACATGGCCATAGCACGTGCATTTCCTGACCCTCTGTGTGGTGCTGACTGGAGAAAGCAGCTTCCCTCCTGGCTGTGGCTCAGCCCTGGGCTCCTCAGAGCAGGGTGCTCATGACCCACGTGATGCTGACTGCTAGGCCTGGGACTCTGCATTTCTGACAGGCTCCCAGGGGATCCTGTGCTGCATGTCCCAGTGCCACACCTGGAGCAGCAAGGGCTTAGAACTCACCTGCTTTCTGCAGTCCCAGCCCAGGCGTCCTCATCCGTCCTACCCAGGACATTTTCTGTCCAGCCCTGCCTGCAAGGGCAGTATCCAGAAAAAAGCAATCAGCAAAGAGGATTCTAACGCAGACGTGCCTGGTGGGGAGGGAGGGCTCTGCAATGACTGAGTCCCGGAGGCCGCCCCATTACTCTTCAGTTGCAAGTGACAGGTAATATATTACTTCTCCTCACCTGGCTGCCCCTGTAAGCTTCACTTCACAGCAGTCTTCTTGCACCTGTAAGACAGGAAGCTGGGGTATCAGTGGAGGTTACATATTAAAGGCCCAGCATGGACCAGCAGATGCATTAGCAGTCTATTTCTGCTTTTCCTAATCTGGCAGGTGGGTTATCAGGTTGCTCGCTTAAGATCAGCTTCATTTATCCCTTCCGATGCTAGGTTAGAAACTGGAGGCTGCGGCCCAGGAACCCTAACTGTACTTGAAGATGCTAAGCACTCTTCAAGACAGCGCATCTGCCCGTAGTCGGAAGAGCTTACTCTCCTGCACCGCCTTCTGTTCCTCCCTTTGGCTCTTGCACAGGCTCTTGCTATAAACACTGATGGGGAAGCTGCAGTCCTGGGCTGGAGGGCCGGGACTGGGGGAACTGTCACTCCGGCTTCTCTTTGGTCCTTTCCTCATTACTCAGTGCCCTGCAGTCAGCTGGCCTGGGCCTCGCCTGGCTTCTGTGATGCATCCTCAGGCTTCTCTGCTTGTGCCTGTTCAGTCTTCCTGGCTTAAAGATTTCTGCTGCTGTCCGAGCCAAACACTCCCACACATTTTTTTTTTAACTGAATCAAGTTTTAACTTTATGCTGACAGCACAATTTATTATTTTTAATTTAAAAAAGTAGGTGCTTGAGCAATTTCATAACCAGCTTATGAACATCATACTTCTACTACATTTATTTCTTTAAATTTTCTTCCAATTCTCATCAATTGCCATGGTTGTAATTGGGGTATAACCTCAAGCTTTTGGGTTCTGGTCTTTTCCCAGTTGGTCTGTGTAGTCCCTGGTATCCTGTTGCCAATCACTGTATTTGAAAGGTCATCTGCTATTTTTAAAAATAACATTTTATTACAAGTTACATATTTACTGTAGAAAAATTTAAAGTCTCTATATGCCAAAAAGAAGAAAAAAAATCATCTATGATTATATCACTAGGAGGCAACCACTGGAGATATTTTGGCGCAGGGATTTTCAGATCATCGTTGTGAGCATGTATGTGTGTGACACAATGTATTTGAGTGAAGTTTTTTGAATGAAACTTGGCTCACTTTATGCACACTTTACTGTAGCCTGTGTTTTTGTTCAATAATACGTGACTCTGTCTTCAAGTCATTAAACATCCTCCTTTGACAATGAAGATGTCCTCAGGTGAACGTCAGAATTACCCAGGGTGTTTTTAAATAATAAATGGCTCTCTAGGCACCTCACTGCAGAGAGTAAATCTAATGGGTGGATCAGAGCATCTTCTCCTATGACTTCTGAGTTTTTATTCATTCAATACCCTGTTGCTGAAAATGGAGGCTTTCCCAAATGGTTTCCTGTTGTAGATTAAAAAAAATGTTTCTGTCTGCATACATCAGGTATTGTGGATGGAAACTGGATCAGTGGGCCAAAGCATCTTTGTCATATCTGTTGCAAACTGTCATTGACACTCCAGAAAGAACAGACCAGTGAGCACTGCACAGTAGGGAGTGGCAGTGCCCGTCTGCCCACAGCTTAGCCAGCACTGTGTTAAATGTTTTTCCTATCTTCCAATTTTATAGGCTCAGTCACTTACTCACTCATTCATTGGGTCTATTTTGGTCAACTGCTCTGGGCCACGCTCATTCGGGTGATGGGGCCTCTATGGTGACTCAGGACAGACATAGCCCCTGATCTTGTGCTGCTCGATTTTGTGGGAGAGTACAATTGTCCCTTGGAATCTGCAGGGGATTGGTTCCAGGACTCCCTATGGACATAAAAATCTGCAGATGCTCAAGTCCCTTATATAAATGGTGTAGTATTTGCAGTCAGTGTACGCATATCCTCCCATATACAGATGCTCTTCAACTTATGATGGGGCTATGTCCTAATAAACCCATTGTAAGTAGACAATTTCATTTAGTCAAAACTGCAGTTAATAATACCCTGATAAACCCGTGGTAAAGTTGAACAATTATAAGTGAAACTATCGTAAGTCCGTGTGCTTGTCTATTTACCATGGGGTTATATCCCAATAAACCCATCGTAACGTCAAAAAATCGTAAGTTGAACCATTGTAAGCCAGGGACCATCTCTACTTTAAATCATCTCTAGATTACTTGTAATGCCTAAGACAATGTAAATGCTATGTAAATAGTTGTTATACTGGCTGTATGCAGTGGCTCATGCCTGTAATCCCAGCTGTTCAGGAAGCTGGGGTAGGAAGATCACTGGAGACCAGAAGTTTGAGACTAGAAGTTTGAGACCAGCCTGAGCAATATAGTGAGATCCTATCTCTTAAAAGAAAGAAAAGTTGTTATACTTTATTGTTTAGGGAGTAATGGCAAGGAAAAGGAAGTCTGTACACATGAAGTACAGATGCAACCATCGTAGGCCTAACTACATTTTGTATCTGAGGTTGGTTGAATCTGTAGATGCAGAACCTGCAGATACATAGGACCAACTCTACTCAGAGGAGGGCCTACATAGAGTAGGCCCCCAGTCAGTGCAGGTGGTCATGACTAGGTAATTCGTGATGGGGCGTATGATGTATAAGTTTCTCTGTGGTTTGGGTTGTCACTCAATTCCATCTTTTCTCTGGGAAGGCATGGGTCTGATGCATCTGGCTTCTGGCCCATCATCTCCCTTCCTCAGAGACCTCTGGAGAAATGTCCATCATCATCTGGTTCTTGCAAATTGATGGGTGGATGGACAGATGGATGGAAGGAAGAGGAGGAGACAGCTCAGGCCAGTTATGCCAAATGCACTGAGGGCCTCCCCACAAGCCCCAGTCAGGGTTGCCTGGGAGGATATTAATCATCTTCTCTTCCAGTCATTTCCTCTCCTGGCAAGACTTAGAAAGGCAAAGACTGACCTCACACCAACTACAGCCTCACTATCACCTGAAACATCTTGAGCAAATCAGCACAGCAAAGAGAAAAAGGAGCTCCCAGGTCAGATACTGGTTTCTCCCCTAGTTACTATGAAGGAGCCCCAGGGAGAATTTGAAAAATTAACAATAGAGAGTTAAGTGGGTGAACTACTAATTTTTTTTTTAACAAATGTATAGAAATGAGATGAATTAAAATAGAGTGATATCCCTGGGTGGCATCTGAGGAGTAGACGCTGTTGGTGCATGTAGAGAATGACTCAGAGAATGACTGTAGATTATAGTCTTGGCTGCACATAAGAGTCACCTGGAGAGGTTTAACAATCCTGATTTCCAAACTGTGTCCCAGCCCAGTTACATCAGGATCTGTGAAAATGAGGCCAGCCAGGATCCAGTCATTGCAAAGCTTCCCAGATTATTCCAGTGGGCAGCCTCTTTGAGAGCCACTAGTTTAAAGTCCCCTTCTTATTGGGCTCTGTGGGTTTCTGTCCCACCCAGGCCTGGGTGCAAGGTGGGTGGAGTATGGGTGAATGCTGGGGGCAGTCTACAGCTCTCCTGCTTCTGGAGCTGCTGCCTCCCTTGGGCCATCCTTCTTTCCTCTTTCCTCTTCAAAGCCATGGTCTCGGTTGACAGAGAACCTGGAAAATAGGTGCTGAGTTCTCCTCAATAGCCGAAGTCCTGGATGGGCCTGAAGAGTGACATTTGTTTGTTGGACATTCAGTCTTCACATTCTTCTTCCATATCTGGGTCTACATTCCCTGCCAGACCCTCTCCCCCAGTCCAGGACTCCAGATATGACTTTGCTCTGGGCTCCAGGAAATGGGTCGTGCATCCTAGCCTGGATCAATCAGAGCTTCCATTTGGGCCACGGTGATGAGTTCAGGAACGAGCATGCAATTCAAGCAAGGACTCTGCCATCCAAACAGAAGAAACCCTGGTCTTCTGCTTCAATGGTTGAGGAAAGGTGGTGGACCTTCCTTGAGATTTTTCAATCATAAACTGGGGGATGTTAAGGTTGGAGTTACTGGAGAGAGCTGCTCTGAGAATAAAGCTAGCACAGAGAAGGACAGCAGAGACTGGACTCTGGTGATGTCACCTGGGCACTTGGATCAAGCCAGGCCTGAAGTCACCACACTTTCCAGGTAAGTGCACCATTAATGTCTCTTCTTATTTATGCTGGCTTGGTTTTGGTTTGCTGTTGCTTATGACAGAAAGGATCCTGACAGATGCGATGGTCTACAGGTTCTCATGATCTGGCTCTGGCCCTATCCAACTCTAGTTTCTTTGCAAACCATGCTGCATCTCCTCTTGGGGTTCAGATCACTTGGAGGGATCTTAAAGAAGTTCAGCATGGAGCCAGATGGCCTGGTTCAAATTCTGGCACTGCCGTTCATGAGCTGTATAACCGTAGGCGAGTTACTTATCTGTGCCTGCCTCAATATCCTCCTCTACAGTATGGGAATTGTGATTGTACTAGGTTCATTAAGGTGTCTTTACTCCTGAGGCTAGACTGAGGATTAAACGGGGAGACTAATTTAAAGCGGTGGAAAGTAATTCTAGACACAGTGAGCCTCCTGTCAGTGTCAGCTCTTGCTATGACAACAACTTTTGTACCTGAAGGGTTTGCATCCTCCTACTTTGGGCCTTTGTACCTGATGGTCCCACTCCCTGGAATGCCGTATCCTTTGATTGCATTTCCTTCAAATGTTAGCTCCTTAAGCCTCGTTATATGTTCCCAGAACTCCCTGTAATTTTCCGTCCTGACATCTATTATAGTTGGCAATTCTGTTTTTAGAGTAGGTATTCCTCTTCCGTATCCTTCTCTAGACTGTGAACTTGAGGGCAGGGGATGAGTCTGTGTCACTGCAGCTTCTGTCTTCAAAACCAATAACACAACCCAGCACATCTGAAAATACATGTTGAATGAATGAAAAATAGAATGGTCTGGCCATTCGGGGGCAACTCCTTCACTGGGAAAATGTTGCCCAACTACTACTCAGACGTTGCTCTGACAGAAATGGTCCTGATAGATGCAGTAGCCTACAGGTTCTCATGATCTGGCTCTGACCCCACCCAACTCTAGTTTCTTTACAAACCATGTTGTATCTCCTCTTGGGGCTCAAGTGACTCAGAGAGATCATTCAACATTCCAGAGATTCTAGGGCAGAGGGATGCCTTGGTGTGCAGGCTGGGAGATGCCATCCCATACTTCCTTCCTCGCTAGCCTTCAAGGCTGAAGCAGGGTGGCATGTAGACACCCCTTCAGCCTGTAGTGGGCTTGGGGATGTGGATGGGGTCCATATTCTTGGTCACCTGACCAGGAGGGTGCTCACTGCTGGACTTCAACACTTGCAACTAGCAGCAAAGCTCCAGTAAGGTCCATGTTGAGCACATGGGCCAAGTTAAACACACAGTGGAGTGTAGGAAATGGGCTTTAATAAGCGTATAATTATCCTTAAAGGGGATCTGAGTCCTTTTCCCTTCTAAATATACTTGTGCATTATGAGCTTTTAATTAAAACTAAGGTATCACTCTGCACTAAGATCATGCATAAGAAATGAGAAGGTGGAGATGTTCTAAAAGGGTTTGGGTGTTTATAATGCAAGGTAATTGCAATGCTGTTTCATGAAACCCATTTTGTTCTTGGAAGCTGAAATTAGACTTTGATGTCTTTTGAGGTTCTTACTGCGTTTCTAACTCATGGTGAACCTCCTTTCTCAGTTCTCTGCTCCACTGAAAGCATTAGGGACAGTTAACATTCTGGGAGAGAGACACTATAACGGGATAGGCTAGCTCCCAAGCCATCCTATGGTGGGCAGCTTTGGAAGCATCTGAAGCCTGGGTGCAAAGCAAGAGGGGTGCCAGTCCTATCATGGCTGCAACATTACAGTCAGGGAAGATTGCAGAAGGGTCTTTCACTTCTTAAGGAACTAGATAGAGTCCAAGGCTGTGCTGCACCACGGGCTATGGTCTCTGTCAGGGACAGGTCATGGTTCTTTGAGTCCAAGTTGCAAACTGGACTCTGGCCCCTGAAAAGCATCAGAAAACTGAAACACTTTGAAATGTAATGAATTTTCACTCAGAACTTTGAGTCTTTCCTCTTGTTCTGACACCCTGTGCACGTAGTGTAAAGGAAAGAGGAGGAGAGAGCTTGGCTTAGCGTGGTCTTTTTGTGTCCTCGCCCATTCTGGTTGGGTGTTCCCCTCAGGGTCCTGGCAGAAGACACTACCAACCAGGGACAGCTTCTTGTACAGCCCCACCTTGATAAATTATCCACAGCTTCACAAGTGTGGACCCTCAGTAGGGAGAGCATCCCCAAGTCACTTTAAAGGTGAAGGACAGAAAAGACTCCCAAGATAGAAAGTCAAGGTGCAGCATCACTTTCCATCCACCTTTTCATGAACAGCCTTGCGAGAGTCCTGGGCTTCGTCTTTTCTTTGAGTTCTTCAGAATGGATGTGGTAAACAAGTGCTCCCTCCTGTAACACCAGCTCCATCCTGATTCCTGAAGATGCCTAAGGCATCCCGTCTCAGGGTTTCTCTACATCGCAGCTCAGCAGTTACGACATCCCAATTAAGCCCCACTTCCAGTAATGGGAGGGAGGTTGAGAACTTGGCAGCAGGATGTAACTTGGGAAGATTTATGAAGCAAGTCAAGGGGGAACGTCTGCATAAGCTCTTTTTTTATCTAAGAGATAAAGGCTTCACTACAAGGTATTTACTGCACCCGTGAAGCTGGAGAAGAAATCGACTCAGGAGAGTTATTTTATTTAAACATCATGGTGTTCTTCACTGTGGAAGATCGAAGGATGATGATTTAGAATGTGACATGCTGTATAAAGGAGGGGTTCACACCAGCTCGACAAAGCCCTCCTCCTTCCCTTAGGACCAAGCACTAAAGCCAAATGGATTAACCTTCTCTACCCCATGCCCCAGTTTCCAAACATGCTTCTCCCAGAGCATCTGCCCTCAGGTTAGAAGGAACACTGGGCTCATATATGGTCCTTCTTCAGTCCTGTATCTGAGCCTGGGTCCAGAGTAAGCCCGTGTATGTGTTACATGTGTGCTGCCTGTGCGAGTGGCCTGTGCCTTACCTGTCTGGTTCCCATGTGAATTGCCCATGGGTGTGACTTAGGGACTGCCAATGTGTGTTACATAGGTATGGCCTACATGCATAATGCTGTGTGTCACCTGTGAGTGCCATATGTGTGCTGTTTCCTTGTGTTTGATGTGCTGCCTATGTGTGCTGCCTGTGACTATATTACCTGTGAGTGCTTCCTGTGCACTGGTGTCCGTTATCTTTGTACATGGTTTGTTACATTTATGCTGATGTATGTTAAATCTGTGTTACCTGACCACCACACGCCCTCCTGTGCTACTTGGTGTGTGTGTGCATGTGTGATCTCTATATGTGTACCGTTTGGCTGCATTTCTTTTGGTGTTTTCCCATGTATTATTCATGTGTGCTGACTACATGTAACCTGAATTTGCTGCCTCTGTGTGTCATCTGTTTGTGTGCAGCCTGCACGTGCACTCACTTGGGTGGGTCACTCGTGTGGTGTGTCAGTGTTATAGTGTGGGCTTCTCCTGTGTGTTGTGACGTTATCTGTGTCCTTGCTGCCCATGTTACTGAATGTATCACCATCTTTTGTCACTTGTACATGTCCCTTGCGTGTGTTGCTGCTTATTTGTGTTGCTATGTGAGTCTCCTTTGTATCCTCTCCGGTGTGTCCCTGGTCCATGCATGCTGCTGAGGTGTGATTCCTGTGTATTTCCTCTGTGACCTGTGTGTGCCACCCCATGTTTCGTGTGCCTCTGCTCTGTGTGTTAACAGTTTCATATGTTCCTCTATGTGAACTACTGATCTGATTTTGTGGGTTATTTGCCTATACTGGCTGTATGGCGGTGTCTGTGTGGTGATGTCTGTCTCATGAGCCTTACTTGTGTGTTTTGCCGTCACAATTAGTACCCCGATGTGATGTCTGGGTTTCTTCCAGGCGTGGGGCCTCATGAATACCCACGTGCTCCTACCACCCTTCCCTCTACTATGGCAAGAGGGGCAGGCGGCGACGAAGGCTGGCAGGAGAATCCTGGGAACTCCGGGTCCTCAAGCTGCTTCTCACAGGGCCCTCCGGGTCATGGGAACAGCCGGCCGCTGTCCTCGCCGGGACCAGGACTGCATTTCCTCACTTGTCGCTGGGCCTCTCCTTCCACTGGCCAGGACCCTTGGGAGCGAGCCTGAGCCACTTGTCCTCCAACCAGGGACGTCAGAGGCCCGGCTCGGGCGGCGCCCCTACTGCCCGGGTGGTGAGCACAGTGGGCCTTCTGTGGACTCGGCCCCACCTGACCCTGTTCCTCTGTCTGGCACCAACATGCGAGGGCACAGCGGGTTCCATGGGCTTGGGGCTGGCATCGAGGCAGGGTTGGCCCAGGGCCACCCGTGCTGCCCTGAGGCCCCTCGTGCTCCTGATGCCCGCCCTTTCCCGGCTCCTTTCACAGCCAGGGAAACTGAGGCCACAAGCCCAGGCTCAGAACGACAGAGGGGGAAGGGGTGAAATCCGGGTTCTGGATCCTGATCTGGCTTTGTGTGGATCAGAACTCTTCGGGCTGGAAGCCACAGAAACCCTCGAATGAGCTCAAGGAAATAAAAGCGAGCAGCGGACCTGGCCTTGGCAACACTGCAGCACAGGCCTGGCTGCAGGCTCGGCTGGATCCAGGGCTCCAGTGATGATGTTTTCCATCTCAAATCTGGGCCTTCAGCTGCTCTGGCCCCGCTAATGACCCAATCTAGGGCCTGCGCCCCTCAGAGGCCCCTCAATAGGACAAGATGGCAGCTACAGTCCCTTCCAGTTCCTTTCATACGAGAGGCTCTGCCGTTCCTCCTGGCCTGCACTCTGATTGGACTCGCTGGGCCACGTGGCTACCCTTGCACCAATCACAGGTCCGGAGCACAACCCGTGGAAAGTGTAAGAGCCTTTCTCATTGGCCAGGGAAGAAACCCTGATGCTCACTCTGATTGGACTTGCTCAGGCCATGTGACCAGCCCCGCACCAATCACAGAGCCAGAATACAGTGGCTTCCCACCACAGCCGGGGCCACAGGCCTCTCCGTAGACCAAGGGCATCCGTGGGGGTGCCAGGGTCCCTGCCAGGGGTGGGCGGGCTCCTAAGTGAAACTCCGGCGGTCGTGGAAGGAGGGAGCGAGACCCTCCGCGTATCTGGAGTCTGTGCCCCGAGGCCCCACATGGGGACTGGGAACGAAGAGAGGAGCTGCTGTCGGGAGCTCAGCTCCTCACACCTGCCCGGGCACCGGGCACCGCGTTCAGGCCGCCGGGACGGTCCTGGTGGGGCTCGGCGCCCCTCGTCCTGCGCCTCCTCCGGGCCCGCGGGTCCCCGGCTCCCCCAGCCCCGCCGCGGGCCGCACCTCTCTGGACGGCGCTGTCAGTAGGTGTTCAGCCCCAGTGCATCTGCGCCAGGACCCGGGCTCCGTGGCCACTGAGTGCAGAACACGCCGAGCTTCGGAGGCCTGGGAGTTCCAAGTGGATTTTGAATTTTTAATCTATTTGTCTGATTCGTGAACTTGGAAGCTGACATCACGCCCAGACGTCCCCAGGTATCAGCTGCAGATATGCACGTGAACGCCGGCAGGAGGCTCCAGGCCTGGGATATCCGCTCGATCTGGGAATGAGAAATGCAACCTGGTGACACCCGGAGCTCCTGAATCACCCGAGGAAAATGACGAGAGACACTTTCTGGTGGGAACGTCTCCTAGAGACAAGGCCTAAGATGGGGCGACAGCAGCCCCGCAGCTGTGTCCAGATGGGTGGACCACTTGCCCATGCTGACAGGTCTGTCCAGTGGTGGAGAAAGGGCCCAGACCCCACGGCCCTGCGGTCCACCCTTAGTGCAGGGGGAGAGAGGGAATCCACGTCAGCAGTCAAGGAGCTGGAATCTGAAATGGCCAAGGCTGAGCCCTGCACAGTACCCAGACCTCCATGTGCCTCCAGAAACATCCGAGGTTGGGCCTTCCTTGAGATACTGTTCAACTTCAAGGCTCTTTTCACCTGAGCTCCCTGGAAGCTGTTCCAGACCCCCAGTCAACCCTGCTGCTCCCCTCTCTGTCCCCACAACGTAGAGTGTGGCCCCATTGGAGAGACTGCTTTTCCCCGTGTATGGGAGTCAGTCAGTCACCCCCACCTGGAAGAATGGGATTGTTGAATTGAGGCATCGTGGGTGAATTGAGGCTTCCATCCCAGAGCGTTTGATTTGAGTGGTGAGTCTTTCCAGAACCCACTCCCTCTGGCACGCAGAGGGCAGCAGCCCCAGGGGCCCTGCAGTGGTTACAGTGAGCAGAGAATCCCTGTGAATCTGCCATGGACAGGGCACAGGGAAGAAAGTGACAGTGGCCTTTTAAGCCCTGGAGATTTGGGGATTGCTTGTTACTGCCTGAAACCTTTGCTTTGCGTGGATTAGCCAAAGGCAGCTCCTGTAACAGAAGAGCAGTCTTGGACAGCAGTCAGACAGAGTTTCTTTCTAGTCACATTTGACTTGTCCGTTGCCCAGGTCCAGCTGTTGTCCTGTTATCTTGCATTCCAGGGCCCAGAGCTGTCACTCACCTTTATTCCCTATAACAACCGCTTTTGCAAGGATTAGGATTCATTTATTATTTGCAACTGGTACATCTGTTTCATTAATTCTGATTTATTCTCCTTATCATTCTGTTTATTCTTATTTCCAACTACTTTTTAAATATTTTATTTATATTTTGTTTCAGTTTCTCCTGTTTATGCCATAGAATTGGGGTTTCATTCTAGCGTTGTTGTCCGTTAATCTCTCCTCTGGGCTCTCAGATGGTTTTTCAAAGCTCATGAACATGGGTTAGAGCATCTCTAATGAGTTATCACCTCTGAATGGAGAGTTCACGATTTATAAACAGGGGATCTTAGGCTCAGAGTGTGTGCTCTCTAAATCTGTTAGACCTGTGCTTAGGTCAGTAAGACCGAGGGGCAGGTACACAACTATTTCATTAATTTAAAAGTTTAGAAAAACAAATCTTATAACACTGGTTGGCACTGTACGAATTTTAAAGAAGACATACATGTTTAAAGCTATACACTGTAGAAATAAATTTAGAAGAGATCAAATAAAACCAATATTCAGAATCACATGCAGACTTTACACAGAACCATTCGACATCTGCCACTGGTCAGTGTCTACATTTATAAGTTAACACGAGTGGTTTCCATTAATCACTGGGATGGTGCACACTCCCTGCCTAGAGTGATCACATGAAAATCTACCCCACAAACGCTGACGAACAGACTTCAGACTGATGTGTGGAAATGACCCATATTGGTGAGAGCTTCCCGTGTGTTGGAGCACCAGGCACTCATATGCCTTGCCTGGTCTCAGTGAATCCTCATACTGGCCTATAGGACAGGTATGATGTTATCCCTATTTATAGATGAAGGATCTAAGTTCCAGAATTGGCCATGGTCTTGTGTTTAATGGGGAAGACAGGACAGCTCTCTACTAGCATATATCCTTAGGATACTGTGATTGGTGGGTACACAGAATTGGAAAAGGAAGACACTGGGAACCATGAGAATGGTATTGAATGGATGTGGTTCATCCCATTCATCCCCAGGGTGTGGGGTCACTGGTACCCTCCTGGACCTTGTTGAAGCCTCATTTATCATCCAATAGCTCTTCATTGAGCACCTACCACATGCCAGGGAATGTTCTGGAAAGTGGGGATGAGACACTGAACAGGTCAGACACGGTTCCTGCCCTTATGGAGTTAATGTTATGGGGGCAGAGGCTGACAATAAGCAAGTAACAGAATCATGGACACAATGATTCCAGGTGGTGATGTGTGTTCTGAGGACAGTGTTGCAGGGTAGCAGTAGGGAGTGTGTCTGTGCATGTATGTGTAAGTGTGTAGATGTGTGTTTATATACAAACATAAATGCAGTTTGTGTGGGTGGACTTGTAAGTAGGTGTGTGTGTGTATATGTGAATTTATAGGGGTATGTGTGTATCCGTAATGTGGAGGTGTGTGTAGGTGTTTGTGTTTTTATGTGTGTGTGTGTGTACATGCATGCTAATTTAGAAAGAATGGTCAAGGGGAGCTTTCTGGGAGTTCAGTCAAGCTGAGGTGTTGGGGAAAAGTATTACAGGAAGAGCAAATGGCAAGAACAAACGAGCTAAGGTGGGACCTGGGCTGGACTGTGGAGAGAAGAGAAATTTTCATTAGAGATGTGGAAAGCAATGTACGTGGGGCCAGGTTTTATGAGGAGCAGCAGCCTGAAGTAAGGGGTTTAGGTTTCTATTCTGATTCCCATGAGAAACCCTTGGGGTTTTTTCAAAACCACATTTATTAAGGGTAATTGATATGTAATAATCTGCACATTAAGTTTGATAAAGCTTGATAAGGTTTGACACATGCACACACCCATGAAACCGTCATCACAGTCAAGGTTGTGAACATAGCCCATTACTCTCCAAACCTTCCTCCAACCACGCCCTCACTTGCATGACAAACAGAGAGTGCGGGCATTTGACACCCTCCGGGAACAGCCTCCCACTGATGACTGATGGGAATTGGTATATCAGTACCAACTCCCTCATCCTTGGGGGGAGGATAACTCTGAGGCATATGTCCTGCCTGGATTCTCAGATTTCCCAGTGGGATAAAGCTCTGGTTGCCCCAGAGGTAACACTTGAAAACAAATTATTTACTAACTGCCCCCTCATCCTGCCCCATTCTCCCTTCTCTTACCAGTGTTTCCTGGGGTCACCTAGCAAATACATTGCTAGTCCTGAATCTTTGTCCCAGGCCTGCTTGTTCCTGGAGGGCAAAAACTAAGATGATATATATTAGAGGCAGACCTTGTAGGACCTACAGGAGATTAGACATGGGGTGTGAGATGATGAGGGAGGTAATGGATGAAATCTATAGTTTTTGGCCTGAACATGAAGGCAGCGCTGCTGTAGACTCATGGATTTTATAAAAGGAAAACATTCCAGAATTGGGAAAATACCAGTAAAATCTCGAGAGTCACATTATCTAAATTCTTCCTTGGCAGCCCCAGGACGACAGGCTGCGAATATTCCATCAGTTCAGTCGCCCCAAACTGCGGATGTCTTCTGTGGGTCTTTTCATTCCTGCCTTACAGCATTAGAGAATCTCTCTTTCTATCATCTGTTGGCAATGGAATATTCAAATAACTTCCAATGAGCAGGATTTGTGTGTAAAATGTTCAGACACTGTCCTCAAAATAATTTCATTAGCCACCTCATTTTCAGTCACACATGACTTTATTAAAAGGTTCCTCTTAAGAATTAAATTTTCATGCTTGGTTTGCGCTGATGGTGATTCCATTGCAGAATTTAGTTAAATTTATTTCAATGCTTTGTGAGTTAGCAGAGTGTGTGCTTCTAACTAGTAAATGGATTTCTTCAACTTTACTTTTGACCATGCCTGGGAATTGTCAAAGGTATTCTGGTTAATAGACAATTAAAATACTGCAATTCCTTCCCTAATGGAATGTGTCAGTGGTGAAATTAGCACAGTCGTAGGCAGGAGTGGGAAGGTGAAGATCCTGGGGCTCAGTCTACAGCCCCCTTCTCACCCTGGCTTTGCGCTATCCTTAGGCGAGCTCACCCAGCTGCTGCTCTGAGCAACCCTTGATTCAAGTCCATCATGGTGTGTTTGGCAGAACAATGGCCCCAAATATGCCCAGACCCTAATCTCTGTAACCTATGAATATATCACCTCACATAGGATAAAGGGCTTTGCAGATGTGATGAGGGGTTTGGACCCTGAGATCGGGAGAGCATCCTGGGTTGTCAGGTGAGCCTAGTGTCCAGGTGAGCCCTGTGTCATCATGTGAGTCCCTAAAATAGGATAACTTTCCCAGCTTGGCCAGAGAGATGAGCCAGAAGCAAGGGAGATTGTTTGAGAGCCTTACCCTATTGCTGGCCCAGTAGGTAGAGGAGGGTGCCAAGGCATGCACATGGCCCCTTGAAGTTGGGAAGGCCCTGAGCCAGCCAGCCAGCGAGGAAACAGGGATCTCAGTTCGATAACCACAAGGGAATTCTGCCAGCAACCTGAGTACACCAGCAAATGGTCTTCCCCTAGGGGCTCCAGAAAGGAAAACAGCCTTTGGATACCTTGATGTTAGTCCAGTGAGGTCCACATCAGACTTCTGACCTACAGAACTGCAAGAAAATATATTTGTGTTGTCTAAGCCACTAAGTTTGTGGTGATTTGTTATGGCAGCAGTGGGAATGTAATACAGGTGGTTATGGTTCTGGAAGTAAAGGAAAGCTGCCCTTCAGCTTGCAGAGACTGGAAGGCTGCTCCACCTGAGGCCAGGGGTGTATGTGCAAGGTATTGGGTGGGGAGAGTTGGCCTTAGGATGGAGAACAGAAACAGATGTGGTGAAAAGGATGCATCCATCTGCCCAGGAGAGAACGTTGGCAGTGTTCACCAGTATCCTGAAAGGGAGAACAGGGTGAGTCAGCCCTGAATAACCACCACTGTGAAGTGGAATCCTGAGAGCTAATTACCCACTTAGCAGAGTACTGATGCTGCCATTTGCTTAGCAGACTTGGCAGAGGATCAGCAGAACGGCTTCCTAGAAGTGCTGGGGCAAAGGAACAGGTTGGAAAGTGTGTGATCTGCTGAAATGTTTTTATTTTCTATCGAGAATGTCGTGTTTGTGCTTTTTGTGTCCTGACTGTGAAATGATACATCGAAAGATGGATTTTAAGAAGCTGCGCTTTGCTTGCTGTGATCTTACACTTTTGAAAGGTTCTCAGGGAGGGGTCTTGTTTTTTTCACTGGCGGGTCTGAATCACACACCATTATTTATAGAGTAGTTGGGCAATTTCTCTCAGCTTCCCTGGTGATCACCAGCTGTACCAGCTCTGGTGTGGATCCTAGAACATTGTCTGTGACCTGTGGCAGGTGACGACTTCCTGGAAAGAGCCCACATTGAGTGCTTACGATGATTTGGAGCCTGTGTACAAGTCTGTGTCTGTGACAAGGACATGACGGAATGGTTCTGGGAACCTGGGCCCGTCCTCCACTTCTCTGACATTCATTCTTTCACCTGATCTTTCCTGAGTGTGGATTGTGGGCCAGGCCCTCCCCTGGATGCTGGGTGTGAGCATCAGTGGGAAGATCAAGTCCTGTAAACCAACTCACATGTCAGAGACTCGGGGAGCAAAGACAGTGGGATGGTGGCAGGATGAAGTCGGCACCATCTGAATACCAGGAGGGGGGTATTTTATTTTATTTTGACCTTGCCCCAGTGTTATAAACTAGGTTCTGCAGTGGACTGAATGTTTGTGTCTCTTTAGGTTCGTAAGTTAAAATCCTAACCACCACCACGGGGATCGTATTAGGAGGTGGGGCCTTTTGGGGAGTGATGAGGTCGTGCAGGTGGAATCCTCATGAGCAGGGTTAGTGCCCTTATAAAAGAGGCCCCGGCAAGTTTCCACCATGCAAGGGAATGGTGAGAAGTCTGCTCCCTGCAACCTGGTAGAGCCTCACCCTGCTGGCACCCTGATCTCAGACTTCTGGCCTCCAGAACTGCGAGGAATACATTGCTGTTGCTCATCCACCCAGTCTGTGATACTTTCTTATAGCAACCTGGGCTAAGACAGAGATCCTAGAGAGATGTCCCCTTGCATTTGGGGTTAAGTTTGCTTTGTGTGAGCAAGTGTGAGAAAGAGAAGGCAAAGAGGAGGGAGAGAAAGCTGCTGTTGGCTGACGTAAGAGCTTGAGGGAACACTGGGGAAGGCTGAGCAATTTCAGCTCTCACTCAGGGATAAATAAAAAATCACCTAAAGGGGGTTGATGGAAAACTCAGGAGATTTTTCTTCCAGTTGGTAGGCAGAGGAAATGGGGTATAGAAATGAAACAGATGTTCTGAGTAAATGTTAATGACCCATAAGCATGTGTGAAAGGCAAGATTGTATAAAATCAAAAAATCAATTTTAATCTGAAGGAAAAAATGCAATGATACTTCCTGTTGCTGTTATTCTTCTAAAGTCTAGGTTGAAGCATTAGGACTGAAGTGATAAGAAAGACAGGTTAATGCAGCCAGGAAAGGAAGAAAAATGTACATTCAACAGGAAGAAATATTTGCATCCAGGGTCCTAGTAATGAGAAAGATGAGAAAGTATTTGATAAAAGCCTTCAAATGCAGTGCTTTATTCACAAAAGCCTTGGAACAAGGCATGACAAATTAAATAATCATTTCTGCATCCTATACTGCAGAGTCCATCTTGTGAACTTGAAGTTAATAACCACAGCATTTATTGTGCACTTACTGTGTGGCAGGCCTTGTGCTAAAGGCCTTAGATGGATTATCTCATCTAGTCTTTGCCTAGTGAGGTACGTACTATTATCATCCACATTTTACTTGAGGAAACCGAGGCGCAGAGAGGGTGTACAGTTGACAGAGGCCACACATCCAGCAAAGGAGAGAACCAGGATTCCCACACAAGTCTGTCCCGCTCCGAGTTGGGTCCTTAACACCCAGAATGTGGCACAGTGGGATGGTGACACACAATATGCGGGGGTTTTAAAAATACGGACAATGCAGTTGAGCCAGGGATCAGGTTTACATCACTCAGGGATTAGGTTTACACTCAGGGCCTTTGAACAGCACCATTTGCCTGGCATTAGAGCAGATTGCAGTGTTTTGCTTTTGTTTTCTGTGCAGTATCAGATGAAGTAGCTTCCTTTTTATAGGGCTATTTTGAATGAAAAACTTAATTTTAAACATCAAGATCAGTTTCTGGATGGTGAGATGTTCACCCCTGGAGACACAGATGAGAGACAGCTCCTCTCCACTTGGGAGATTGGGCTTCTTGACTTGAATTAGCTGAACAGTTCAAATTACATTCATTCTCTGTCTCTCTCTCTGTTTTTGGGTCCTTGGTCGATATTCCCATAGCAACCCCCCCACATGGACTTTCTGTTCCCTCTGCACATGCTGACCACAGCCCAGGGCATGTGACCGTGTATGGGGTCAGTCCCTCTCCATCCCCAGCCATGTCTGTTCCTACCAGGGAAGGTACTGGTCGGCCAGGAGTCAGCGTGTCTAATTCCTAACTTGCTTATGCCAGTTGTGTGTGTTACTGAATTTAGGTGCTTCAAGAAAGCATCATAAGTCAATGAGATAAGAGGGCAAAATAGGGTTATTTCTATGAAAACTAAATTGAAAGCAGTAGGTTTACTTAATAGACACACTAAAAAAAATTCTTTTGTCTTAAGTGTAGCTAAAGCAACCGTAGAGAACTAGGTATAATTATTGGAGGATTTTGTAGTGGAATTATCGGTTTAGTTGCTTTGTTTAAAAACATGAACAAAAACCCCTAAAACTCTGATTCCTGAGTACCATACTGTGGCTGTGGTTGATTGATGGAAGAGAAAGTGAGTAGACCTCGGTTACGAAACCCATACTGAAAACATTGACAAACAATTGTACATTTCCATGCATTGTGTGAAAATATTTTAAAGAAGTATAGATCTTATTTTTTTCAGGATTTGCCACTTTCCCCAGCTTTATTCAGTTAACCAACTAAAGAGACGTCTATTCTGATATGAAGCTCATAGGCAGGAAAAAGAGAGTCTTACTTTTAGAACTGAGATTCGTCTGTCCTTTATGCTTTGACCTTTAGTTCCGTTAAGCTCAACACTGGGTGACCTCTGACTCCTCCATCATCCCAGTAAGACGGGAGAGGTTCCCTTGTTCCCCTCGCAGGTATGCGATGGGGGAGTGGCTCGCTTCTTCAGCGCCCTGCTGCTCGAACCTCTAGGGGAGCAGACAGACGGGCAGGCTCTGGGCTCCAACCCCGCGGCAGTGTCTAGGGGAGAATGTTTACAGCTGAAGCTGCAGTGGGTATGTGTTCCAGGGTGCTCTTTAGTTTTGCTGTCTGTAGGTGGCTTGTGTCAGTCAGCGCAGTTAGACCCCTGGCCTTATCGCAAGGACAGGGGGCTTTCTGTGTCCCAGGGTTCTTGCCTGGGTGTACCAGAAGAATCAAATCACATGTGGTCTTGGAGAATGAGTGCGAGGTTTTATTGAGTGGAAGTAGCTCTCAGCAGATGGGGGAGCCAGAAGGGAGATGGTTTTCCCCTGGAGTTGGGCCGCTTGGGGTCTGGGCTGTCCTCCAACTGCCCCAGCCAAACTCCGCATTTGCCGGTGCTTGTCAGTGCGTTCCTCTCGATGTCCAGCCACCCGTGTGTTTCTCCACTGATGTACTCCTCTCAACGTCCAGCCACTTGTGTGTCTGCCTTGCTAGGGTCTTGGGTTTTTGTAGGCACAGGATGGGGGCATGGCAGGCCAGGGTGGTCTTGGGAAATGCAACATTTGGGCAGGAAATGCCTGTCCTCACCTAGTTCCATGGGGCCAGGGACCATGCCCTTCTCTACCCAGCACTTCCCCACTTCCATATCATTTAAAGGGACCATGCCCTTCCCTGCCCAGTGCCCCATTCCCATATCACCAACAGCTCTGCCCTCATCTTCCCCCTCCCCATCTCTGGCTTCCATCTTCATGGCTCCCCGCTGCCTCCAGACTTACTTTCCACTCACCTGGGTGATGCTGCGACTTCCTTCTCTGTCCACTCCCTTCTCTTTCTCTCCCCAACCCCATCCATTCCATCCTCCACGTTTTCCCTGAGGCCATTGGCTCATACACCCAAACCCTAGTGGGGGTAGGTGCATGGACAGATGGGGGACCCTCAATGATCCCTTAGCATCAGCACCACCCCAGATGTCCTCTGTGGCTCCAGCCCCAGCAAGGCATCTCTTCCTCCCACTGTCCATGCTCTTCCAGGTGCTTGATCCCATTTCTGTACTTTTAGAGGGGCTCCAGACCCCTGGATACATCCTGCAGGAGCCAGATTGCCCTTCCTGGAACTTACACACTGGCTAGGGTCTCAGTTCATTGCAGGAGATGTCAGATGGTTGTTCTGCTGCTGTTCCTGAGGTGGCTGTGGGGATGGGCTCACTCACGATCCCCACCCACAGCCCCTCCCACAGCCAGGCCCAGTGGCCCCAAGGGAACCCCAGCGTGCCCAGCACCCACTGGCCTCACTGTCTTCCTTCCTTCCTCTGAATTACTGGACTTACTTCTTTGAGCATGGGGAAATGATTTGCCGTTCAAATCTGAGGAAGAGTGGCTCCTTCACCCTCACTTCAGGCAATCAGGCAGGCAGACAGACCCCACAGACCCCAATCCCGAGGATTCCTCCCCACCCTGGGCACCTGCATTGCCAACAGCATTTGTGTTGGTTGAGGGGAAGACCCTTTAAAAGTGTCATGCATGGACAGTGGATTCTTGTTAAATGCTGGGGCCAAGAACACTGACCACGCCAGCGGAGAAGGGAACTGGCAAAGAAACCAGACCTCTCAAGGACCCGCACACGTGGACACAGTTAGCAGCAGAGACTCAGCTTCATCTCCAGATCACTTCTTCTGGGAGGACCCTGCCTCTGTTTGGGAGATGCCTGGGAGCATCCGTGGGCCAGATCCACTGGCATCATGGTGCCTCGCTGGGCTGGCCCAGGAAAGTCATTTTAGTTTTGTGTTGAAAGGGGGTGGGACATTGGGGAACCTTCTGGGCAGTTTTCTCAGTGCTGCAGCCTTGGATTTGGGTATCATGTTCTGAAATGACTGGAATGCTCAGGAAAGCTCTCTGAGGAGGTGACATTCGGGCTGAGGCCTGGATAGAGATGTGGGGGGAGAATATTCTAGACCAAGCCCATGGGGATGGGCCGAGTTCAGGCCCATCTTCTCTGAGTTCAGGATTTGGGTGAAGCTGCCATGGGTGTTTTGTGGCCTCTGATGGTCCCTGTGAGCGCCCTTCCTATGGGCACACATCCCTCATGGTGTCTCTCACAGTTCCAAGGGGAAACCAGACTCCATTTCCCAGGATTGCTTGCAGCCAGGTCCCTCATGTGACCTGAGCCCGGTCATGTGATTCAGGCTCAACCAATCAGAAACCTCCCATGAGCCTTTGCCTAGGAAAAGAACTGGAGGAAGATGGCAGCTGGGTGGATCCCTGTGTGGGCACTGGGGCTGGCGGGGCTGTTGGACTCAGTGGGAGTGGGAAAGAAGAAGGTTGATGTCCCCTCCCGGGGCCAGCAGGGTGAGCTGTGGGGTCAGGTTGAGTGGCCTTCCTTGGAGCAGCCCCTGGTGTGGGCTGGGCATTTGTAGCCATGGAGTCTTTGCCCGCATGAAGCGTTGAGACCTTCCTGATGTCCACACTGGCCCCAAGGAATCCGCTTCCCCTGGGTCTCATTGGAAATGCACCATCTCATACCCCAGCCCAGACCTGCTGGTCAGGGCCTGCATTTTATCAAGACCCCTGGGGATTTGTGTGTAATGGGAGTTGGAGAAGCGTGATCTGTAAGGAGCTCCTCCTGCTTAATGCAGCTGGGGGGTGGGCTTCTGTGGTTACAGCAGAGAACCAGATGGTACAGAAGCCATGGGAGGGATATGACCAGGGAGTGAGATGATTGGGTTCATCCTTTATCCATCCTGCTGCTGGACTGCAGAGGGGCGAGACAGAAGGCCAGCGTATATCCAGAGAATACACATCTCTGACCAGACAAACACGCAAAACCTGTGAAAAGACCCAGACACACACACCTGCAGGTGAAACTGAGACACACATGCACACACACAAACCCAGAAACAACCATCTACACAGGCGCACAGAACCACAAAGACACAAGCAGGGCTGGGGCGACTTCACCCCAGAACATCTCCTTTCTTGTTTTCCTGGATCTGCAGGAAGGAGCCAAGCCTGCCTGACTTTGGTCCCTCGCTCACCACTAGACCTTGAAAGTGAAATTGAATATCCACAAGCCCGTGACCTTGGGGTTCTGGAGAATGGGTCCTTAATGAGTGTCCCGGCTCCAGGCCAGATGAAATGCAGGCATTCCAGCCTCTGTCCGGGAGGGTCCCTCGGCCCCCTTGCTGAGGGCCGCAGATCGATGTGGATCAAATGCTAATGGCTTTTCAGCTGGGGCTGCTATAGCCCAGTGCAGGACCATGGGCAGTGTGTTTGCTGGGGGCACTTTCGCCCTCCACAGGGCGTCTCAGGCTACCTGCTGAGACCCAGGTTGGCACAATGTGATACGTGAAATTTGTGCAGCAGCAGGGGACTGGGCACAGAGACAGGGGACATCAGCCTGTGCCCATGATCCAGCTGTAAACGCAGATTTATACCCAGGCCAAATCTATCCACGAATCCGTTTCAGAGGAATAAAATTGCACTAGAGGGATAGTAATTGTGCAGTATATTGCACTTGAAATTAGAATTCTATGAAATCTCATTATTTATGTCTAGACTAAAAGAGATTGAGTTTTGATTATTTAACTATATTTCCTGTTGCTCTGATGAGGAATGATGCTTCTCTAAGGGCCGACTGTCTCATTCCTGAAGAGTGGTGTTTTCAGAGCAGCACCATGAGGGGCTTCTGGAAGTCTCCGGGACTCAGGGTTGGTCTGGAGGGACATGGGGGCTGCCCTGGGCCTGCTTGTCCTCAGGCCCCTTCATCCCCCTTCCCATGAGTCTCTGGGCTCACCCCCCTGGGCTGCATTTCCCAGGCTCTGACTAGGCTGGTGTCTGCCTGGATTAGCGGTTGGGGGCTGTGGTGGAGAGTCGGGGCAGGAGGACCCAGGGCGCCTCCCTCTGCAGTGGCTGCATCTCCCCCATGGCTTCAGTCCCCACTGTGGCCTGTGAGCTGGGGACCCTACTTCCTCTCATGGTCTACCCCAGGGTCAGTGACAGGTTGCTGTGCTGGCTGATCCTCACCTCACAAGCCGCCTTTTGCCTTCTCAGCTTTCCACGCAGATCCCTGCATTGTCCCTTCATGGCTGAAGCACCTGCAGTGACCCCTCTTTCCTTGGACCATGGTGCAGATGTGCCCCTCACCAGGACACTCAGGCCTCTCCCCCACCCATTTCGTCCTCCTCTCACCCTCACACACCCTCTGCCCTGGTGCCCAAACTCCCTGCTGTCCTCCACGCCAGCCCCAGCGCCTTTGCTCCTGCTGCCTGCTTTTCTGGAGTCCTCGCCATAGAAACATCCCCTGTGTGAAGTCCCTGCTCACGGGTCATCTCCGAGGTTACCAGTCCTGAGCCTCCCACCTGCCAATGGCATCTGCTGGGACCTTCCAGAGCCGGTTTCTGTCCTCGCTTAAGTGCTCAGCAAGAGTGCGTCTTGCAGTAGTCAAACGTGTTCATTTGCATGTGCATCCTGCGGTAGTCAAACGTGTTCATTTGCATTCTTCCTTTTATTCAATTATTCACCAAGTATTCACTGAGGCTAACTATATGTAAATCACTGTGATACAGCAGAGTAATCAGGACTTTTTCCATTGTAGGTGGCAGAAATCTCAACTCAAACTGGCTTGAGTAAGAAGGAAAGTTTTTTGACATATAACCATCTATAGGTATGTCAGCTTCAGGCATGGCTGGATCTAGATCAGCTGACGTCTCTGAAGGCTGTCTCTTTGCCCTTCTTAGCTCTACTTCATGTTGGTGATGGAGCTGTAACAGTATAATGAGAATTTATTTTCAGTTCTAAGTGGCAGAAATCTCTAGAATTGGCTTAAACACCATTGTTTGTTGATGCAAATAACCACCCAGGGATAGTTTATCTTCAGGCATGGCTGAATCCAGGAGATCTCCAGAATTCTCTCTTGTTGCCTCTTACTGTGCTTCCTCTGTATTAGCTGCATCCTCAGACAGAATCCCACACTGTGGTGTCAAGTTATCTTCTAGGGATCGTGAGGCTCGTGTCTCAGCCTCCCAGGAACCCTGCTGGAAGGGGAGTCCTTCAAAACCTCCTCTGAGTTTCAAATTTTAGTTTCCTTGTCTCCCAAAGGTCTGGTGTGGGTCACACATCCATCTGTGTTCCTATAAGTGGCCAGGGGAATGCAGGGGTTTGATTGTGCCTGACTCACAGGCCCAATGAACCAAGCATACATTTCAGGCCAGTCAAATACATGTGTGTAAACAATGAAAGATTATATGTATTCAATTCAGACTTGGATTTTGAGAAAATTGTAGATTCATGTGCTGTTGTAAGAAGTAATACAGGACCTTTTGCAGCTTTTACCCAGTTTCCCCAGTAGTAACTTCTGGCAAAACTGCAGCCCAATATCACAGCCAGAGCACCCCCAGTGAGGCCTTGTTGGGTTGAAAAATGTCAGCAGATAGATCTTGGTTGTGTTGTCAGATGCGCCATGTGCTTCTGTGCATGCATCAGTGTGTTTGTAAGAACACCGCACAGGGTAGCAGAGGTTCGCCACAGAGGCCACAGGTTACAGGGGTTTTGTGAGGTGTGGTTAAATTGGAGGAGTTACGGGTTAGCTTTAGAGGAGAAAATGTTCTTACACGGGTGTGCAACTGAAAATTAGTTTCCCAAGATGGTGGACTAGGAATGTGTTCATGCATCTCTGTTAATTAAAATTATTTTTAAAGTAGAAATAAAATAGTGTCCATTTCCCTGAAGGCAGAATGTCTCTTACCTAGTGTGATGTTTGTCACATGAGTGGCAGAGAGTATATGATTTTATCGCGTCTCCTCAGTAGATCGCTGGAAAAATTTTCCAACACAATAAGGTTAAGAGCTTCTTTATTATAGCTTTGTGTAATTGCAGCATTTTATTGATGACATAAACTAGCAGGAACTCTCAGTCTATAAACAGTCCCCTCCCTGCCTATAGCAGAGAACACCCTCCCTGTGGTTAATGGGGATGTATCCCTGGCTTCAGAAGGGAGGAGCTATCCTCAGAGGGTGGTCAGTTCCTCAGATCCTGGTCGGGCAGGCAGTGGGCGCTGTTGCCTTGTCCTGGGAGGGTGAAAGTCAAGGGTGCTTTTCTACAGGGCAGGGGAGAAGGGAATACATGTACAAGATGCAGCATGCACAGCCCCTGCTCCAGGATCTGCAGTGGCTTCCTACTGACATTCATGATGGAAGAACTACTGGCGGAGGAGAGGGAAGGCCATGCGAGCACCGTTTATTTCTCTGGGGGGGTGTGTGTGTGTGCGCGCGCGTCAGATGCTGACTCTGTGTTTTGTGTATCCTCTGATGCGTATTTAAGGTAATCCTGTGGCAAGGTGTAATGATTATCTTATCCCCATTCTACAGAGGCGGGGGCTAGGCTCAGCTCCTGATAGTGAGGCCTGCAGCCATACCCACGTCTGATTTAACCAGAGCCTGTGCCTCTTTCCACAGCCATGTAAGGCCTCAGTACAGCATTGGTTCTAGCTTGCGAGCAGGTTGCCTGAGTTCATGGATGGGACGTGGGTGCCAAGCCCATGCCCCGTTTTTTGTTGCCTCGGGGAAATAAAAGGATATAGATGGGAATAGAGTTGAGGACGGAGGTCTGGAAGGCAAAGGGGGAGGAGTTCAAGCATTTTATTCTGACCTCCTAGTTATTCCCCAATATTATCATTATCATCATCCTCATTATCACCATTATCCCCACCATTGTCATTGTCATGGTCACTGTTATATTGTCATTGTCTTCATTATCATTGCATTATTTACCATCATCATTATCATTATCTTTGTCATCATCAAGATCTCCTCCATCACTATTAACATCACCATCATCATCACTATCACCATTACCACATCACTCATCACCACCATTACCATCACCACCACACCACTACCATCACCACCACCATTACCATCACCCACACCACCATTACTATCACCACCATTGCCGTCACCACCATCACCGTCACCACCACCATTGCCGTCACCACCACCATTCCCATCACCACCACCATTCCCATCACCACCACCACCATTACCATCACCAGCATTACTATCACCACCATCACCACCACACCATTACCACCACCACTACCATCACCACCACCATTACCACCACCACCATTACCATCATTACCATTACCATCATCACCACGCACATCACCACCATTACCATCACCACCACCATTACCATCACCACTGCCGTTACCATCATCACCACAGTTACCATCATCACCTCAATTGTTATTTCATCACTCAATTACTTGTCATATATTACTTTCTCACTACTCTCAGCATTATTTATATTTATTACCTTTACTAATTACATTGCTAATTACCTAATTGCTACTCACTACCTATTGTTAAGCACTAATTTACTATTACTCTTACATTTAATTACCACTTATATACTATCACGACACTAGTGAGCATTTATCACTACTCACTAATTACCTATATACTCACTATTTTACTAATTTTACATTTACTTTCACTTAATGATTACTACCACTATGACATTTTATATTTACTACCTTACTCCATATTTTAATACCACTCACTACACTACCTTATTATTATCACCACCTATTACTACTCAGCACTCAATTATTGTTTTATCACTACCACTACCTTATTACTTGACACTAATTACACTTGTGATGACATTTACTTTCTCTATTTTTATTACTTATTTATTTATTACTTACTACTGTATGATTACTTAATTGGTATTTATATTACTTTACTACTTATATTTATTACTTACTACTTATATGGCTTATTACTATACTTATTTATATTTTATTACTAATTAATTTTTACATGATTACTTATATTTATTACTTACTTCATTTTATAGACATTTACTTTATTTCTGACACATTTCATTTATATTATTACTTAATGCATTTACATGAGACATGCATTTATTTATTATTACTTAATGACATATTACTTATATGACACATTTATATATTTAATGAGATGAGCATGAGATATTTATATGACATTTATGACATGAGTATGGATGCATGCATTTATATCATGAGACATGCATTTATACCATCACCACCACTCCATTACCATCACCACCACCGTTACCATCACCACCACCATTACCATCACCACCTACCATCACCACCACCCACATTACCATCACCATCACCATTACCATCACTCACCAATCGCTACTTCATCACCACCATCACCACCACCATTACCATCACCATTACCATCACCATCACCATTACCATCAGCCACCACCATTACCATCACCACCATTACCATCATCACCATTACCATCACCACCACCATTACCATCACCACCACCCATTACCATCACCACCACCGTTACCATCACCACCACGGTTACCATCATCACCACCGTTACCATCACCACCGTTACCATCACCCCACTACCATCACCACCACCATTACCATCACCACTGCCGTTACCATCACCACCACCATTACCATCACCACCTCATTATCATCACCACTCATTAACATCGTGATGAGATGATATTTTATTTATTATTTACTTTACGAGATGACATTTTACGAGAAAGAGCATGATGACATTATATTTATTTACTTATGAGCAGCATTTATTACATGACATTTAGAGATATTTAATGACATTTATTTACTTATATTATTTACGAGATGAGCATGACACATTTATTATTTATATGCATTATTTATGACATGATAGATGATATTATAGTATTATGATAGAGACATGATGATATATGACATGACAGAGGATATGGACATGGTGATGATGACAGAGACAGATGATGAGTAGTGATGATATATGGTACCATCACCATCACCAGTGACACCATCACCACCACCACCACCATTACCACCACCACCATTACCATCATCACCATTACCACCGTCACCATCATTACCATCACCACCACCATTACCATCATCATAACCCACCACCATTACCATCACCACCACCATTACCATCACCATTACCATCACCACCATTACCATCATCACCACTACCATCACCACCACCACCACCATTATCATCACATCATCATCACAGTCACCCCTTCCTTTCTTTTACTAAATGACTTTTTTTTTTTTACTTTTTTATTTTTACTTTTTTGAAACGGAGTCTCACTCTGTCACCCAGGCTGGAGTGCAGTGATGTGGTTTCAGCTCACTGCAACCTCCGCCTCCCAGTTCAAGCAATTCTCCCGCCTCAGCCTCCCAAGTAGCTGGGATTACAGGCGCCTGCCACCGCATCTGGCTAATTTTTGTATTTTTAGTAGAAACAGGGTTTCACCATGTTGGCAAGCCTGGTCTCGAACTCCTGACCTCAGGTGATCCACCCGTCTCAGCCTCCCAAATGTCTTTTCTATATGTCATTGATTTCTTTGAGAAAGTGAGTAATTTTTCATTGTGTGTTAATTCACTTGTTTTTAAATTTTATTTAAATTATTTAAAATTTTTTTTTATTGAGATAGGGTTTCACTCTGTCACCCAGGCTGGAATGCAGTGGCTCCATCCTAGCACCCCGCAGCCTTGACCCTTTGGGCTGAAGCAGTCCTTCCCCCTCAGCCTCCCACGTAGCTGGGACTGCAGATGCTACCATGCCTGGCTAATGTTTTTGATTTTTATTAGAGATGAGGTCTCTCTGTGTTGCCCAGGCTGGTATCAAACTCCTGGACTCAAGAGATCATCCTGCTTTGGCCTCAAAAACTGTTGGGATTACAGGCGTGAGCCCTGATGCCCAGCCCTCTTTTTTAAAATATATATGCACTATTCAGAGATTTACAAAGGGAATATGTTCAGATAGGGTGAAATTAAAACTAGATAACTTTTTGCCTAAAATAAGAGAAGAAAAAGTCTGGTCACTCATTTTCACTAGTAGTATTTTGATAGCTCTCCTTCCAGTCTTAATTTAATGAAATGATATGCAAATAATTTTTTCACCAAATAGGGGAGAAGGCAGTCCATGATATTTCACAATGAGCTTCCCCGACTGGGTAATATGTCATAACACATCATACCATATCATGCCACATGCTTGTACACATGCTTCGTGATAGGGAATCCTCATCTGTGACTCTGGCCAGCCCCTCCCACCTGTCCTCATGGCTGGTCAGTGGGACAATCCTCTGTTCCCCACCTCCCTTTCCATCTTCATCCCACTGTTCCTTGGTATCAGCCCCTGACCTACACCTTCCAGGAGACCCTTGCTCCGTTGTCCTCTGGGATCCTCTTCCTCACTGAGGGTTTACAGCCCATATGTGATCTCACCCCACACCTTTGTCACACATGCCCTGAGGCCCTCCCACTCCAGACACTGGGCTGGGTACTAGGGACATAGGGACAGCCCGGCCGACATTACTTGATCCTCTCATACAGGCACCAGGAATTACTTGCCTAACTTCGTGACTTCTCACAGCAGCCCTACGAGGTGTGTTCTGTTCTGTTCCTGAATGGAACATAGATAAAGTGAGGTGGACGTTGCACAGTGAGCAAGAGGAGAGGCCGGACTTCACCCCAGGCCATCAGAATCCAGGGTTGAGCCCCGAACTCTCATGCTAGTCCATGGCCCCAGCCTGGGAGGAGGTCACCCTGTGTCAGAGGACCCTTCCCCGTCCCTGCCTTGTGTCGTGAGGAAGGCCAGACAGGGCCCTAAGTGGTCTGAGCAGCTGGAACTCGTTGGGATACAAGTGACAGAAAAGCCAACTTTAACGAGAGGATTTTGGATTCAAGCTCCTGCACAGTCCAGGGCTGGAGCTGGCTTCTGCAAGACTGGATTCAGGCCCGCGGGTGCCATCACCAGGCCCACCGCCCCTCCTCCCCATCTTCACTGTCTCCTAGGTTCTTTCACGTTGACTCCTTTCTCTGACAGGCTCCTCCTTCATGGATGCAAAATGGCTGCAGCAGCTCCAGACCTCACATTGTCTCAGCTTCAAGTCCACTGGAAGCCACCTGCCTAGGCCCCAGCATTCCCTGCAATCATCTCATTGGATCCCACTGAGTCGGACTGGGTCACGTGTCCATCCCTGAGCCAATCACAGTGGCTGGTGGAATCAATGCCCTGATTGACTTAGGCGTGGGGAAGTCACGTGGTCTTGTCTGAGGCCTTCTGGAGCCTTTTCCAAAAGACAGGACTGAGAGCGGGAAGGGACAGCTCACCAGAGATGCGCTGGCCTGCGCTCACCAGGGAGGAAGAGACAACGCTTGGCACAGCCCACAGCACGGCTGCTCATAAACACTCACAGCCCCTCCGTGGTCAGAGGACCTTCCCCACCACTGACATCAGGCTGGGCCGTGTGGCCCCCTTCGTCCATGAAACTGGAGAGGAAGTGAGGGGCGTCGCTTCTGGGCAGAAGCTTTAGTACTTCATGAGTTATTCGTCACATTCTTCTTCCCTCTGAGCACATGAAGTGCAGATGGCGAGGGGGAGATGCCCAGTCAAGGGACAGTGGACGAGGAGCGTGAGCCGGGGATGAGCCTTTCCCTTCGTGAGCAGCTGGGATTGGGGATGTTTGTTACCGCAGGGCAGCCTAGCATGTCCCGGCCAATTCCCACTTAAACACACAGTGTGTGTTTGACATGGACCAGGACCTGGGCATCTCTGGGGCTTGTTTCCCCACAGAGCCAAGTCTGCAGGGCACCCAACAAATAGCCCCCAAGTCACTGTTCACGCTGCTCCTGCTTCCCTGGGCTCTGGGTCGCTCCTTCCCCCTCTAGAGCCTCCAGAGCCTCGCATGCTCCTTGCTCCAGCCTGAAGCGCCCAGGAAGCCCCAGCAGCAGGTCAGGAGCAGTGACAGGCTCACTCTACTGAACTGTGGAAATGAGTCTGGTTTCGATCAATTTCCTCGGGGCCTCTGTGATATTTTCACGGCCTCTGGGCTTGGATGTGATGAGTTTCTGCCCTGGATCAAATAGCAGGAGGGGAGAGCTGGCCCCAGATGTGCACTGACGGCCAGAATATTCCTCAGAGTTTTCCTGTCCAGGTCGCTCTGACACTGCAGGTGCCACGCTCCGTGGTCCCGCTCCACCCACGTCCTCCATCCCAGGACAGATGCTCTCCTCTGTTCAAGACCAGAGGTGACAAAGTTCACCGTGACCTCATTTCCCTTTGATGTTTGGGCAGGTTCCTTCCTAAAGCACGTCTTGGCGTGGCTACACCACTCGGGGGCCTTCGCCTATCCAGAGCCCAGGCCGTCTGGCTTCAGGGAGGTATGGAAAAGTGTGACCACAGGCACAGCAGGAGCTCTGGGAGAGCAGGAGCAGGCCCTGGCAGCACCGCTGGCCCCGTCCTGCCTCCCCTGCACCACTGTCTCCTCTTCCGACTCCTCCTCCTCCTCTGTTCTGGCAGTGTCCCATCTCCTCGGGATATGCCCAGGAGTGCCCGTCTCAAGGGAACTCCTCCCTAAGCCCACATTCTCTCCTGGCATGTCTAGTTCTCCTCCAGTTTACAGCCACACTTTTCCATTCTCTTAAATGATGAGTTTTAAAATTAATTTTCACCAGGAAGAATATGCTGTGATTTTAAATGAATGTCCTCTTTCTCTAACAACTACCACTTAGATAGGAATCTCCACGTTCCCTCCGTGGACAACCCTGTCTTTTGTGAACCTCCAGAGAGATGTTAAACACACACAGAAACACGGAGATGTGTGTGTTTTCTCAGACAATATAGCACAGCATGGACTTGTCTTCTTCAGAATTTTTTCATTCTTTTCCTTCCCCTACTGGTTTTTAGGATGGACATTCTGCATCTCTTGTTGCTTACCTTTTGACAAGTGCATTTAGTTCATTACACTTTCATTAATAACCATCTCTGCCTCCTTTCTGATTATGATTATTAATTTCAACTATTGCCCTCTGGCTGACAGGCTGTTAACATACAGTCTTCTAGCTGGGTTTGGTTTTATTTCCTCTGTCGATATTATTATTTAATAATTATTTAATATTGTACCACATACATCATTTTCTTTCTCACCGTAACTTACTGTATTTCAAACTACTTCTCAGCAAATTATCTTCTTTATGCGTTTCCTTCAGGAATTCTAGTAGGGAGAGGGTCCTGGAGTTAATCCCTCCTTTTTCTGTATCTTTGAAAACAGTTCTAGTCTCATGAACTCCTCATATTTTCTACTTTCCATCTGGCCCTGTTCAGAAACGTGTGGCTGCCTCCGGGATCCTGGGAGATGGTGTCCTCCTAAGAGGTTGACTTGGAGTCACCTCGCAGGGCCTGTTCCTCCCCAGGGGCCCCTCGGGGATGTCTCAGCTCCTCTCTTGCCCCCACCTGTAAATAGCCCTCTGTGGGGGCTGCCATAGACCCAGCTCGTGGCCCCAGGGCTTCACCCCTCTCTGCAGAGCCCCCACCCTCTGCCCTTGTCTTCGGGCTTGAGCCTGGGAGTGGCTCTGGCCAGCAGAAAGGGATGGGGACAGTGCAGAATCCCTCAGGCTTCCCGTGTCCACGTCCCTGGCTCCTCACCGCACTGGAACAGGACTCCTGCCAGCAGCTGGGGAGACCGTCCCTGGCTCCTCACCGCACTGGAACAGGACTCCTGCCAGCGGCTGGGGAGACCGTCCCTGGCTCCTCACCGCACTGGAACAGGACTCCTGCCAGCGGCTGGGGAGACCGTCCCTGGCTCCTCACCGCACTGGAACAGGACTCCTGCCAGCAGCTGGGGAGACCGTTCCTGGCTCCTCACCGCACTGGAACAGGACTCCTGCCAGCAGCTGGGGAGACCATTCTCTAGGGCATCCTCTGAAGGCAGCAGGCTGCTGTGGGCTGAGGCGCTTTTTAGACGCGAGATAATTCACAGCTCATCAGTAACACCGCATCACTGCTTATGGGTGTCTCACAACTGCAGTGGGGAAAATAGGTCTCTTACCGGAAGATTAAGGAGAAAGATTCTCTCCCTACAGACTCCTCCTGAGCAGCCATGCACGTGGCGTTTGCTCACAATGGGCGATGGGATTTTAACCAGCTTTTATGTTCAGAAGGCAGGGCACACCTGGAAGCCATCGTCAGGTGATGGCCTGATTGAGCTGGCGAAGCACCGGGCATGCGGGTAGGGTCCGTTCCTGATCAGGAGCGTTCTCAGCATCGTGAGCAGCGTGGGACTCGGAGGCTCGGATGCCCCCGGGAGGCAGGCCCTGCAGTGTGGGGCAAGGAATGGACACAAATGCTGGGCACGTGTTGTGGTCGCCTTGGGAGGTCTTGGCAGCAGCGGGTCCAGGCACACAGGCATCATCGGGTATGCTCCCTGCTGGGGCTGTGGGGGTGGAGCTTCCAAGTCCAGCAGAGGACACAGGCAGGTGTGCGGCTGTGAGTGCTGGGAGGGGCGGCCCATGGCCCTGACAGCTCCAGGCCCACACCCTGCTGTGTTCTAGGGGAGATGAGATGATTTTCCTGCAATGTTCTTTCTCTTCCTGGGCCCGTTCTCCAGGTGTGGAATATCCTGCTCTAATCCTCAGCCCTGGGCCTGGCCATGTCACCTGCCTTGTCTAGTGAAACATTGGTGGACAGGCGCTGCCCGGGCTCCAGGGAGCTCCTCCCTGAGACTCACTCCCTGTGACTCTGCCATCAGCACGGAAGGACCTGCCCGGCTGCCTCCGGGGTCAGGGAGGACACGCGGTGTGGGAGCAGAGCCGGCCCCACTGCAGCTGCAGGCGCTGTTCATCTGAGTGGCACTAGGTCAGCTGACACCCGTCGGACCCTTAAACCCTGAGCCAGCCCCGCTGAGATCTGAGCCACTGTGGCCCAACTGCAGTCACCTGGGAAGGAAGCCCCGCATTCCACCCCTGGGATGTGCTGCCCTTTGCTCTGCAGCAGGTGCGGATGTTGCGCCTCCAGCTGCTCCCCCGCTCCCTGGTTTTGGAAGCTTCCCCTTTCCTGGGCCTCATGGTGCTAAGATCCACCACGAGCCATCACTGTGGTTGTTTCTCAAGTCCAGAGAAGAGAGTTTTCTGTGAAAACCTTCCTTGTAACACTGACCAGAGGCTCCGTGTGCATTTGGCTGCCAGCCATGAAGCAGGCTCTGAGCTTCCCCTGGGGTGTGGGTTCTCCATTTTCAGTGGATTC